>NC_056746.1:254870577-255038077 GCF_019279795.1 Protopterus annectens | reverse complement strand
CAGCATGGATACTCCACATAGTGACTGTAGGTTAAGACTGAACATTAGATAAATGAATTGAGTGCAGGAGATCTTACCCCTAAACAAAAATGCCTGCCAGAAATGCAATAAAACGTCCACTATTTTTGGTACATGTTGCCCATAAACTGAAAAAGGGCAACAATCTGTGATTTGCTTTCTTGGTTTACATGCAATTTTCTGTTACATGCTCATCAATGTGAACCAAAGATAAGTGTGATTATGAGCTAGGCGAAAGATTCATGTCACCCTTTTCTGATTTTCTCCACATCACTCTACTATTCTAATGTAATATTTCACACTTTTAGTCACTGTTTCACATACTTACGCAGAGCCTGTTTTCTCTGTCCCTTTTACAGGTTCAGCTGCAGATTAATGTAACTATAATACTTACACTAGAGGTGTTAAAATCTCAAAACTGTCTAGATAGTCAAGGCTTACCTGAGTTCTGCTTCCAAACAGTTTCAGGAGAAGGGCTTGGAGAGGGAACAAAATCCAGATGAGATGAGGTTGACTGAGACTTCTCATTCAAAGGTTCTTCAAAACACCTGATCATGCAGGTTAAGGGGATTCCTCCAGCAGGCTGCTTATACCTCGCACACTGAAGGGCATCCATGATCCACCTCATCTCACGCCAGATCTCTTCCAGTTGCTGTCAGTACAGAAACAGGTAAACCTGGTCACCATCAGCAATGAAAATTAATCTGCTACATTTTCAGATGAAGCATTATGAAATATTTGATTAAATTAATTGAGCATCTTTATTATCTGTCACAAAAATAGTTATAATGGATGAAAAGAAAAACAGGTTAGTATGAAAGGATGTTTCATTAAAACTTTAGCATCCCTAGCTGCAGGTAGTGTGATAAAAATTGACAGGATATGGACTACATAGATTTTAACCATTTAGCCTTTTCAAGATATGCACTGTTGTTTAATACCCAAATTTATGTCAAACATTCCCTAATTATAAATATCTGTTACATCACAGCTGATTTCCAATATATTTTGAACTGTGTTCAGTCTATAACATTACCTGTTGATGATCATTTTTTTTTTAATTTGCATCCATGGAAATCATAGAATCTCCTGTATATATTTTGGTACTTTTACTGATCTGCTTGATGTGTTATTGATTTTGCTTTACTATTGTTTAAAAGCATGTGTTACCATTGTTTAATGTATGTGTTTTCCTTTGGCTCAGGTCATGGTTGAAAATGATCATCGGACCAGCTCATTTACCCAGTTAACAACAGTAAAATAAAATAAATGAAAATTAAAAGTAAAAAAGTACTGTAGGTTTGTGGTGGAAAAGCCTGTAATATGTGAAATCTTGAAAAGACAAGGCACAGCTACCTCGGTGTCTGCATGGATCTGAAGGTGGGAGGGAGACTTACCAAATTTAGTTAAATTTATTTTGAAGTACTGTAATTTTTGGAAAAGTCAGATTGCCATATTGTAGTCCTCAGTTTACTAATATACAGCCCAGCACTTGAAAGAAAGGGTGTAGTCAGGGGAACCCACAAAACAGAACTGAAGGAAGGATGAAAAGTATAATGGAATGGGGGGCAGCTGTTATGTTTTGTCCTCCTGGAAAGATGTTTAGTAGTCAATTGCTTTTGCATTTGGATACTTTATTTGATCTTGCAAAATATGGGTCAAGAGTATTCAGTGACCTTGTTATGAAAGTCATTCAGCTTCATTTAGTTCTAAAGCATGACTGTCAGTGTGTTGTTATACCATCAGTGAACTCCAAACTTCAGTGTGCAGGGACAACTCTGTCATCCTCTTTTGGCTCAAGCCAAAGGTTGCTTTGCACTTTACAAAAAAATAAATAAATAACTGATGCTGGTACAAAAGAAAAAAATCTATATATCTTATGTAAAACACAAACTCTAACTTTTGTTAAGTCCACTGCTACTCCTAATTTCTTTGAAGTACAGCCAGTACAATAACCAGAATATGGTTAATATGAACAAGATCACGGCAGTTTGACAAATCACTGCTTACTGAAACAAAGACTACCAGAAATTTAACACCAAGTCATCATTTTGTCTAATGTTAAATTGAAACATTTATGACACTGAAAAATCCTTGTCTTCTGAAAGTCTATAAAGTATTTTTGAACTTACTTGTAAACTTCATGGATTTAACCAATTTTTGTATTGCATATATATAAAAATAGCTCCAAAAGTCTCCTAAATGGACAGCTAGGTAGCAGTAACACAATATCTGAGCAAAGCAGAAACTACAAAATGCAAAATCATAATGAGTATTGTCAAATTTAATCACTATGGCTTGTTGCCATGTTGTGATTATTTCAAAATTTCTCACCTTATGAACTGCATATTTCCATACAATTTTTACTGCTTTGCAGTTCCAAACTATACAACCTGGAATATTTGGTATCAACCTATTTACGTACAAATCATTTTGGAAGTGCGTTTATTTCAGTTACTGAGATGTTGGGTCTGAAAGGAAATTGTTAATTTGAACAAATATTTAAATATTATTTAGTATTTTCCAGTCATTAACAATGTTATGAAAATAAAAGCATGTAAGTTGTTTTGATTATATGTAACTCCTACACATTTTAAATATAGAAATTAGGGTTAAAAGTGGAAAATGACTTACAGATGTTTAATTTATGTTTGCAAACTTTAGCACATATCTGAATTTCCATTCAGAATAGTTCCAGAGACAATTGAGGGTCTCTGGATGTAAGTATTGACATCCGTAAAGGCAGCATAATCAAACTGATACAGATATATTATATATCTGTATTAGCGACGGTATTGCAGACTAAATATAAAAATAACGACTCAGTACAAATATTAAATACATAAGGTCATTAAGGACACCCCTGCTTAGTATTCATTTATTCATAAATGGTTTACAGCTGATACTACTGTTGTATAGTATTGTAGTTGATGACTGTATAATCTCTTTAAGCAGGAAACAAAATCTTGAAGAGAAACAATTTATTTACCCTGACAAAAGATTTAGAATTATTCACTGAAATTAAAAGTTATAGATATCATAATATTGATTCACTAAAAACAAACAGCCTAATTTAACAGTTTGAAATGTCGTTTTGACTGAATGAAACCAGACTGAAAGGGCAAAATGATTTTAGAAATCATTACCATAAACCTACCAAAATGATATAAAAGAAATGATACAACACATGCTAATTCATATTCAAAGACATGCTGACTGGACAGTCAAATCAACATGCCCATAGTAAAATGAGTGTATCCTGATAGAAACAAGCCTGGCCACTAAAATCTTCTTAAGTTGATGTTTTTCTATTTAAATATCCTCCCTCTGGCTAAACAAAATTATTTTACATGTGAGAGAGCAAAAATATGAAAACTATTATGAATGTTCAGCAAAAGCCTACATAGTTCAGAGATATGCTTACCAACAATTGTATGGCTGGAAATCATATTTCTTAACTGTCCACACTTTTACAGAGCATCCCTGACTTTCCTCATACTGCTCTAGTGTCTGTCATAAAATTGTTTGTTTTCTACTTCAATACATTAAACATATGCCTAACTGAGAGTAAACTACAGAATAACACAATATTAAAAAAAAAGAAAAAAAAACTCATGAATATTAGTGATGGTAGTGCCCCTGCAAGCATCTCCAAAGCATACATAACAACCTGTTAACGACTTCATTCATCAATCAAATATCAAAACAACAGGTTCTGTGAAGAACAGAGGAAACATATGGTGCAAACAACTACACATTCTGTGTGACATCAAGACAAACCATGTAGACTCTCCAGAGAAGATACCAAACCAGTCACATTACACACAAAAAAAACAGTAGTCATCAATTTTCTGTGGAGCCACTGAGCATGAACAATATATGCCTTGTATGCCCCAGACCTCCAGATTACCAGAAGCTGACAGAAGAGCACTGAAATCCTATACAATTACATTACTTATAAAAGGTAAGACTTGTTTTCTTAAATAATGTCACTGTATAACAGCAATAATCCAGTCTTGCAAGTGAGCAATGCAGTATTTACCCATGGTTCGCTTTGTTTAATTACTTAGGCTTCACCCACATGATCAAAGCATGCCAACTGTGGGTAAAGATTGCATTACCTGCACCCAGTCACAGATTATTGCTAAAACAGTTTATAATTAAGGTAAATCCAGACAGGGAAAATATGGAAGAAAAGAAAGAGAAAAAAAAAAAAAAAACAAGTATCTGTACAACACAAGGAAGAGAATAGGAAAAATTAAAGAAATACATTATGCCTACAAGGTAAGGCTGCAACTTGTGATAAACGAAAGAAATTTAAAAAAAATATTAAGTGAAATACAGGATAGAATTCTGAAACAGTTTTCATGTTATGGTGGCAATTTTGTGCAATGAGCAGCTACGCACAGGATGGGGATGGGACGATTCAGAGAAACATTGGGCATGAACGTGGAAACCTGATCACGGAGACAGAGGCCTATAGTGCAATGTCACTCTCTGTATGGAAGAAACTTCTTTATCTTTGTTTTCCATGTTGTGGAATACTTATCTGTACTGGAAAGGAAATAGGTTTTTGAGAACAGATATGGTCCTACCTGACATATCCCTACACAACTTCAAAGTTTAAAAGCCAGGCGTGGTAAGAACCATGTGGCCTTGCCATATGTATGGGTATAAACTCTGAAATATATGGAATATGCATGGGAAGAAGTGCTTGTTTAGGTCTTACCGACCCCCACAACCCATAAAGGGAAGCTTCATAGTATGCCACAGGTCAGTGTGAAAACAAACTCAGGTGTGCATGGAGGTATTGCTTGTATTCATAAAGTAATGCATACCAAAAACCATAAAGTGTACACTACTAAGGTCACAACTAAGTCAATAATACTGCAAATACCAGGAAGGCTTGGTTCTGTGCTAAGAAGTGAATTATGTAGGCACAAAACTGTAACTATTTGGACCCTATATGTGTGCTGCATAAAGTTCAACAGTGTATACATGGATTATCATCATATGCAATTTGATAAGGTAGGAATTCATTACTCTCCCGTAAAATGATTGTAATCAACCATGTAATGCCCAGAATTAAGTTAACATGAAGCACAACTTTCTCCTCTTAAGAGTCACAGCTTGGTTACTTCAAGTCTAAGCTCCTATAGCACTTCAGAGATCTGTTTGCAAATGCAGACATGATCAAGCCTAAAATAGTATTCACCACTGTGAACAATTATAGCTATTCCCATCTTATTATGAAAACATAGGTATATACTGGGCTAATAACCACCAGGGCCTTAATAAACCTAACTATCCAACCCAACCGAATTGTGTCTCTGTGTATCATGGGAGTTTACTGGGAGGACATGTTAGTTAAGAAGTTAATAGAGGTTATGTGCGAGGGGATGATAGTTTGGGCATCACTGTCTGCCTCTTTCTATCAGAGACATGGAGGCCAGGCCTAGGTTGAATTTCCAATTTCCTATCCTCATGGTTATGCTTAAATAGGGTTAGAGATGGATTCTACTTCACATGGATGGGGAGCCTGCTCCACTGCATGGGGATCCTCTGAGACATGTATCTGTCTCACCAACATATCTTATTTATGTCACAAGCAAAATTTAAATCCTTGGATCTAGTGGTCCAGATACTGTCGATTTTGTGGATGTGCAAAAGGTCCATCAGAGCTGTATCTAAGGATGCCTTGCATGCCAGGCATAGAAGGGCTTTAAGGTGATCCATACAGAACAATGAGTTTATACCCTGGAGTCTCCTGGTAAGGAACCTTCATGGGCAAATGTCTGCTCAGGTACATGCCAAAGGGGGCATTATACTCAATGATGGGTCTGATAAGAGCTGAATAGAGTGGCATTATGACTTCCTTGGACCTGAATGTCACTTCTTTACTTATAAGCTGGGCATCATAGAATGATTTTCTTACTACCTTGGCTACATGTTGGTCAAAGACCAGGTCACTGTCTACATATGTAACCAGATCCCTGACTGCCAGGTTAACTCTTAGGGCTGTCTTATAGGTGCCATAATTAGCCTGGATAGCAGTTTTCTCCAAAGGCATTGCAATGCTGTGAATTTGGCACCAGTCATTTGTCTGTGTTAGACCCTATTGTAACATGTTTGTGTAATGGGGGAATCTGTGATAGCTACCAATTTGGAATCATCTGCAAACCTGATCAGCCAAAGGCCCTTAACATTAGCCTTTACCAGCAAAAAGTAGATGCCAAATAGGAGTGGTCCCAGCATGGAGCTCTGAGGTACATTGATAGGGGCTGGTCTCATAGTGGAAGTGGTATCACAAATCCTGACTTCCTGGGTCCTGTCTGTGGCAATCCAGCAAGTTATGTAGTGGGTTATTCCCAATTTGGTGAGTTTGTCAAGTATACCCAAGTAGGGTATTACATTGTATGCCTTACCAGGTCCAGGTAGTTGGTATGCACCATGCTCCCCTCATCCAATGCCTTGTTGACCTTCTCAAATAAGTACACCAAGTTTAGTACACACAATAGGTATTGAGTGGCTAACAGAAACTATGATTCGACATGAAGCACCAAGTACAGAAATTAGATTAGCTCAAGAGTTATGAGACATACTTTTATGTAATAACTTTATAATGTTCACTAACGAAATATACCGTCAGAAGATTGGAGTTGCAATGGGCTCTCCATATGGGGCACGTTTTGCCAACCTGGTGTTAGCCCATTGGGAACACTGTTTCATTTACAGCAATGAGTTCAAAGACCATATTATTTACTACACACGGTTTTTGGATGACGTGTTTGTGATGTTCCATGGTAGTGAAAGAACAACTGAAGATTTTATTAACTACTTTTTAATTACTACTAATTAACTGATTTTTTGCCATTTACACATATGGTACACAAAACTAGAATCAACTATTTAGATATAGACCTCGAGAAGAATGATTTAAATAAATGTTATGTGGCCAAGATTTATCGTAAGAGTGCTTATTCAAATACCACATCTAGCCTACATCCCTCCCCCCCAGCAAAAGCGTGCAGTAATCAAAGGGCAGTTAGTCTGAGCTGCCCGTATGGTTACCGAAGAGGTGGCTTTTGAGGAGGAATGTAGCTTATTGAGTGAAATGTTCATCAACAGAGGTTACCCGGTGAACTTAATAAGAGAATTGGCAAACAAGGTCCAGAATAAGAGGAGAATAGGGATGTATGCACCCATTTTAAGAAGGGTAGTAGTGAACAATGAAACCTATAGTGAGCAGAGTGTTGAGTTAAATGAAGCAATGACAATGACTGACAACAATTTTAGAACAGATTATGGGAATAGGAATTGCCCTAGAAGTTTCATTACACCATTCAGTATAGACACAGAGGAATATAAACACATTTTGAGGAGAAACTGGAATATACTTCTTACGGAAAAAGAGTGGAAGGACAAACTTGGAGGGTCTCCATTGATTATTTACAGAAAAGGAAAAAAAATATGAAGAAGTTATTGGAAACCAATGCCACTACTTTAGTAAGATCCCCTGGAACATTTAAATATGAAAACTGTAACTACTGTAAATATATAGCAACAGGAACTAATGTTACAGTGAATAACAGAGTTTGTAAAACAGTAGGGAGATACAACTGTAATTTGAAATCAGTTGTTTACTTGGCTCAGTGTAAGTTATGTCCCGCATTTTACTTAGGAAAAAGTGACCGTAAATTAAGAGAGAGAATATATGAACATATATATAGTATCAGAAGGAACAGAATTGAAAACGGCCTAAATCAACACTGTAGAGACTTTCCAACACATTCTTTCATGTTCCGGGTATTGGATCAGGTTGTGGTAGATTGGAAGGGGGGCCCTTTTTCACTCTTGTTGGAGCAACAGGAACTCCTTTGGCAGTTCAGATAAGACTCCAGTAGGGACCCAGGTCTTAACGAAACAATATCCCTTACTTGTATATTGAAACTAAAAAACTTTGGAAGACAGACTAGAATTACAACCCTTTTTTATCAGAGTGTGAATTTTTAAATTTTAAATATTAGAAGTACTTTATGAATTTTCATAGTTCAACATTTAATTATGTGTGGATAAACAGTTTTAGTTTTATATGTTAGTGAACATAAAATTCTTACACATCTATAATTTAAGTAATGTTGCTGCTCTTGGTTAAGATGTTTTATTAGTAGTTTATATTATTAGCTAAGCTTTTAAATTAAAAAGAAAACATTATTCTTATTTTAGCTTGGCATTCTTTACAGTTTGATTGATTTATAAATTAATTAATTAACTAATTAATCAATTAACTAACTAATTAACTGACTTGTATTTATAGAGTGGTTTTGGTGTATGTTTTTTGTCTGAGGAAGTCTGGGTATTATCCCAGACAAAAAGCGCTTTACATTAAACTTAGAGTGGTTCGAGTGTATCCAGCTGTCTTCCTTTGGAAGGTAGAATGCTACTCAATGCAAAGCTTATACCTACCTGAGACATACAGTCAGGGAGGCTCATCTTAGGCCCTGAATTTTAAAAATCCAATACTCTTAGATATATATATATATATATATATATATATATATATATATATATATATATATATGGCCTCTGTAATAACCAGCATGAATTTATAAAAGAAATACACAATATACTATACAAATTTAAAGGCAATATATTTATTATGTAAGGTGACTGGAACTCTGTTGTTAACTTTCAGAATGAGAGAATCTCCAATTCTAGACACTTAAATGCATCTTTAGCTATCTTAGATTTAATCTATGATTTTGAATTATTTAAGCCCTAAAATTTATACCAAGATCAAGACTATAATTTTAAATATACCTATTTCTCTGAATGTCATAATTCATATTGTACAAATGATTTTTTTTACTCTCAAATCAATTTCATAATAATAAAATAGGATTCAACGGAGAGCCAAGATATTTCTCAGATCATTCTAAGATAATACTGGATATTAATATTTCTGCATCAAAAATATATAATCAAAATAGATATAATTTGACCTTAACCCCAAATCTGCTGGATCAACAAGAAGTAAAAGATAAAAAATTACTTCCCTCTAAAAAGAATTTTAAAACTTGAAATTAAACTCAGATAAATAGCTATACAATGAGCTGCATTAAAATCTCAGTTAAGAGGCATTCTTGCAAACAAAGCCTCCTTCTACAAGCAAGTCCTATAAAGAAAAAGAAACTACTCTACTCAATACAGTAACTGAATTAGAGATAAAACAATTAACAAAATCAATTCTGGACACAGTAAAAGGCATTTTAAACATTAAAAATAACTTAGAACACTATATATCTCACAAGTCTCTTGGTATGAACAAGTATAATGGAATTATAACATCCTTAGATTTAGATGTGATACCTTTACTTATAAGATGGAAGACATAATTAAAACACTTCTGAAGTAGACCTGAACTATTATCTAAATAAAATTAAATTTGATAAACTTAAAGCCAGAGAGACTGATAATTTAAACACAACATTTACTCTCAAAGAAATCAAATACATTATTAAAAATCTTAAGCAAGGCAAAGCACCAGGTCTGGATGGATTCTGTGTTGAATTTTATAAATGTTTCACATCTCAAATTTCAACCATTTTGTTAGAGCTATTTAACAGCATAAACAAAAATATGGTACTTCAAATATTTGTTTAACTGTATCCAAAACAATTATTCTATCGTAAAACCAAATCAAAATCCAACTGATCCAATTAATTATAGACTAATTTCACTGATCAACATAGACCTGAATATATATGATCCTATCCTTGCTAATAAAATAAAAATTATTCTTCCTTCAATATTGTCCCCTTATCAATCTGGTTTTCTAAAATGCAGACAAACTTCAGATCAATACTTTCAAATTAAAAACTGCAAAATTCTTTGCAAATAAATTTAACCAAAACAATTTCTACTTTGCTATAGATGCTTCTAAAGCCTTTCTCTGTATTAATTTAAACTTTTTATTCACAGTTATGCAATACTTTCATTTTCCCACATTGTTTATTAAAGCCATTAAAATCTTTATGATAAAGTTTTTACTAAACTATACATTAATAAAAAACTCAAATCCTATACCCCATTATAAATGTAGCTAGGTAAGGTTGACCATTATCCCCATATTTATTTAGTCTTTATATCAAACCACTCTTCATGATGTTAATTAAAAATTCTTATTATAACACACATACATTTGTTAACATTACTTTGCCACTTACTGCTTTCACTGACATCTCTATTTATCTTTCACTTCACAACTCTGACATTTCTAAAATAATACAAACCATCAATACATTCTCAAAATGTTTAACCATAATCTAAATCTTCATAAATCCACTATCATTTCCCTTAATCTTAATTATTTAAATCTTAGAAACATTTCATAATATGAGATCAAAATCTCTTCATCCTTTAGATACCTAGGTATTTATTTTGACCAATATCAATCTAAGATGTTTTTAAATAATGCTGTAAGCTTATGGTCTGCAATTCAGCAAGATATTACTAGATGGAATAAAGTAAATCTCTCTCTTTTATCAAAACTTGCCATCATTGAAATAAACATTCTTCTAAAACCTCTTTTTGTATTCAACTATCTTTTCCCAAATTTTCCCACTTAAATTCTTCCAAGACATCACCTCAAAGCTTAATAAATATATATATAGTCACCTAAAATTATGTATAACTTGTAATAAATTAACCTTATCCAAAATAAAAACAAGGAGGGTTTGGATTGCCATATTTCTACCTTTTGCATATGATTATAAATGCTATCACAGTAATCAAAACCATTAATCTATCAATTAATTTTTAAATATGGCAACATTTTTGGGGCAGAATATTGTACAACCACTTAAGCAGTTACTAATATAACATTATGGTCTTACCACAATTACATCACTAAGACCTTAAGAATTTAAAAGTAACACATTTTACAACTAAAAAATATTTCTCTTTTTCCAAAAACTCCTTGTATCTTAAAATTATATGACAGTTTTGATCTTATGAAACCCATTAATTAAAAACCCAAACCTTAAGCTGAATACTATGTTAGATCTATTACACTTTCCTCATATTCAAGATCTGACAGTTACAAAAGATGCAATTTAAACCTTTTAAAGAGCACAGACCCATAGTAAACCAATTTTGTCATATCTTAAAAAATAAATTTAATTTAAAAATTTTTGATCCTAAAAACTATAATGTACACATGCAACTGACCTCATTACAATCACCAAAACCTTTATCAAACATATATAAATTAATCTTTAACATTGAATTCAACAATATTTATTTATTTATTTTTTTCTAACTAGCTAGACAATAATCCTGGCTTCTCATGTGATGCATTGCATAAATCTCTTATGTTCAATATTTAGTTCATTCCCTTCATAAAATTATTTTACACTCGATTCTTGATACTAAATAATACTTACATTACTCTTTGAAAATTGCATTAATTTTTCCAAATACCACATCATTTTGTAATTTATGTGAAGATCCTGTAGCAGATATAATTCACATTCTTTGGAGCTGTAAATACTCACAGCAAATTTGGTTAAGTCTTTAATATAAATTATAACTCCTAGGACATCAAGAAGACATTTATAATAGAATATTTATGATTATGCATATTCCTCCATCAAATTAAAAAAGATCAGTAGTTTTTGGTGGTGGGTTTTATGCTAATCAAATTATTTATAACTAAAAATTGGACCGACCAAAAAAATATGTCCTGGACAAATTTTCAAGAGATGTCTGCTAACTATAATAAAGTTTTTAAAATTACTTTAAATCATAAAAATTGTTTGGAGGACTCAACCAACTCTGAAAGTACTTGATTTCATTTTATAACTCTTATTACATATGTTAAATATGAACTATATTTATATGCTGTTAAATTCACTCATTCTTCTTTATCTTTTAAGATCCTTTTCTCTTAATTTGTATCACTTCCTCCATAAGGATTTCACTCATATTAAACACCACAAAAACACAGGGGATGCAATCTGAGCAAGACCAATAACCAACCACAAAGTGCAAGGAGTGGGATAAGGATATAGCATTTTTAGAGATGCTATAAGGGCATGACTTTTTAATGATGCTATTCTTATGAAGTCCCCAGTGAAGGAAGAAAGCAGTAAATCTTATGTGTTTGTGTTTGAATAAATTATTGGTGTAGTTTGCAATCTGTTCATAGCCCGCTCCATGCACCTTGTGGTTATTTAACTCATATTCTTTATATTGTCTCTGTGTTATGAAACACATAATACTTTGTAATTACTTGCATATAGCTCTTTTCAGATTAGTCATACAGTTGTTTATTGTTTAATGTTTTGTTTTACTGTTTATATTCCAAACTTTAGGGCTTACTTTTTCTTTCCAATCTATGTTCTATTGTAAAATTACATAAAATAAATATGGGAAAATGGTACATCTCAGGCCATTAATGCCTACATGGATTATGACAGAATCATACTGGTACCTCTAGTGTAGTGACTTCAGTGAGTGTATCACTTTGTGTATCCTGGCTGGCTATTAAAGTCAGCAGGGTCATTTCAGTTTGACAATACTAATCTAGCTGGATGCCACTTTGTTAAATGCATTTCATTGAGATCTGCTTCATCACATACAAGTGTTGTGAGATGACTCAGGTTTACAGCGTAGTACATTTTTTCAAGTTTTCACTTTCCCAATGGTCAGAGGGCAAAGTATGTGCAGTTGGAAATTCACCTGTATAAAATAAAGATTAGTTGTGTGTGTATGTGTGTGTGTGTGTGTGTGTGTGTGTGTGTGTGTGTGTGTGTGTGTGTGTGTGTGTGTGTGTGTGTGTGTGTGTGAGCATGCACGTGCATGAATGTGTCTGTTTGGAATGCTGAACTGTAAAAGTGTGTACTTTTTTCTGCAAATCATCATTTATGTTGTCAGTTCTGTTTAAATAGAGTTGTGATGACTTGTACTTTTTTGATTGTTTGATTTTGTTGGCATTTTATTCAATGGTCTGAGATTCTTGATATGAACTCCTTACTACATGTGGTCAGAAGCCTAAGCTTCTGTTTTATTTTTCTACTACTGCAAGACAATGGTAACTAAGGACAACAGTTTGAGACCAAATTATGCATCTCTTTGTGGTGAGTAATTGTCACATTGTATAATAATTAAAGTGTCTGAATCTCTGGCATGGTGCAGCTCTATTAAGAGGGGAAACCTGCTTCTTCCCCTTGAAGTACTGAGAATTTGTGCTCAAAATACAAAATTGAGTCCTAACTGCATGTATTGTGAGTGGGAAATTTAAAGAGCTAGATGTCATCAAAAGGCAGTAGTTGCAAACAACTTTAAAACCAATCCAAATCACACATCCCAAGCAGAACACATGCAGTATGCACAGCATGACTGTGAAGAAAGGAGCAATATGACCAGAGGAATTGAAATTGCTCAACGTGATGAGAAAATGGACAAAATGTTCAAGGCATTAGTGAAAATAACTGGCACATTGACTTATTATACAAAAGCTAATAATGAATAGTTGGAGGAGGTAGTGGATGCCATAAACTTGCTCAAGGAGGTTCAAAAGAAGCACCAGGAACAAGCAGATAGTATTATTGAGTTGTAGGCTTTCAAAGAAGAGAAGGAATTAAAAACTGATAGACTAAGAGGACAAATCAAGGAGGGAGAACTTGTGATTAGCCAATGTGCCTTATAGAGTCAAAGGACTGGACTGTCCAAAATTTATGCTGAGGCAACTAAGTGTATGTATGGGCATGCCAGAATCAATAATCCTCATTGATAGGCCTCACAGAATGTGCAGACCCAGTATGGAAACAGACAAATCCCACCAACCTATATTAATAACATGCCAAAAGTTTGCACTAAAAGAACAGTTGCTGTCTCAGTTATGTTCCAGAAGCAAGTTCAGCAGGTGAATGGCTCAAGGGTCTTTGTAGACAACTATTATTATTTCCACACATGGAACAGAAGGAACAAATTCATTCAAATTTTTAAAAAATGTAGACAGGCAAGTTTAAAGTTTAAGCTGCTCTATCCTGCTAATCTCAGGATCATACTTCCAATGGGAGTACAAGTGCTCCTGGATTCGAGCAAGTATGTGAGGAGTTAGACAAATATCTCCATGACCAGCAGGGTATGGAGCAATGATCAAGTGAGGGGGAATGTACTTGGATGAATTCAAGGGAAGCTAATCTCAGACAGAGAGAGAGAGAGATAGAGAGATACTCAGTAAAGCCCTTCACAGTCTTCAAAAATTAAGGTGCAGGATATTAAAAGTATATCAGCCACAATTCTAGGAACTGGTGATATCACAAGAACCCTAATTCAGCAGCAACTTAGTGAAATCATGGAGGAACAATAACACTTGGGCTATGGACTTGCAGGATAGGGTCTGATACGATGGTTCAGCTGTTTTTGGGGTTGCTGGAAGACTATTCAGAAAGTCAAGGATGTGATACTTAGCTGTACAATGTTTTTCAGAGACTTATATTCAGATGGAATAGTGCTTAAAAATAAAGGAAAAGTCTGTATCTAGTCAGCTCTATAGTATGTCAGTAATCGAGCAGGTAACTATATTAATTATAATTTAACAAGGCACACTATGTAGAACCATGAGGAGGAGACTGGGAATATAAATGCCAGAGCATTTGACCCTAGTTATGCATATGAAGTAAAACATGAAATATGAATTGTGTAATAAAGGTGAAGGGCTGGAAGAGCATGATGGGTCTGGCTTCACAACTGAATTTTTTGTATGGAGGTTTGAAGAAACAATAAGAACACATGTGGAGGGCATTTACTCACACACAGTGTATTCTTAACAGTGATGGAATAGTCTTAGTAAATTACCATCCTTATAAGTAGCTAAGCCAACATGGGATCAGGGGAAGAGCATGTTCTCAGCATGAACTTATGAATTAATTGATATTCACGGTCATACAAAGGGAAAACTTGTGGGAAGGTAGGATAGGTTAAACAATGGTTCATTGCAGTTGGTGTGACAGAAGTAGGTAAACTGACTCATGTCTTGACAGTTTTCACTCCATAAGGAAAAATTATGTTTAATATTGATATTACAGTTTTGTATATAGTTTTAAGTTGACTTAGGTTTTAATTAGATGCAGTAGTGTTAGATATGTTTTGAGAACTAACACAAAATCTGGTCGAATTGTGGAGAAGAGGGGGAAGAGAACCTTAGTGGGAGGCCAAAACCTGAAGTCATGGTGAGAGGTGATGGTCACAGTTATACCTAAAGTAGAGAAAAATCCTGCTAGGGTGGCCTCGTACAGGCCCATATCTATCTTTAACCATGACTACAAGATTTTCATGACAATTCTGGTCACATGCTTGTCACATCTCCTCTTGGGCCTAACAACATGGATCAATGTGGTTTATTCTATGTAGACAAAGAAATGATATTGTGAGTATGTGCATAATGAAAAAACATGCAGCTTCTTCATTGTGAGACTTCATTCTGAGAATGCCTTTGATAGAGTGCACTGGGATTACTTATGGGAGATCATGGGAAAATATGGGTTTCCGGTGAGGTTTACTGATGTTTTTAAATGACTACACCAGAACTCTGATGTAAAGGTGAAAGTGGGTTAGAGACTTTTGGAGAAGTTTAGATTAGAAAATTGTACAAGATAAGGTTGTCTCACGTCAGCCCTCCTTTTGGCTCTCTATCTGGTGCCACTTGCAAAAAAAAGGTCAGGCAAAAAGATATTCAAGGTATGCACTGGGCAGCTGAGAAAGAGATATTGGGCTTATTTAAGGTGTTTTGGTTTTGTATTTGACCAGGCTGGAAGAAGATCTTCATGATCTTCTGAAATTCTTGGAGGATTTTAGTGGGATCTCTGGGTATCAAATTAACCAAGATAAAACTGTCACCATCTCAGTTATTTTTGCCATGTCATATACTCTGCTACAATATGCATATTTTTGTAGTCACTATAGAATGAGGTACATGGGGCATGGATAGCATGATCTAGTGAAGAGACTGTAAAAATAACCTGAGAGGAGATAATGTAAAACTGCCTGGGATATATACAAAAGTGGGAATATTTGTTTTTAGACTTAAATATTGAAGTCAAAGCAATCAAGATATCAAGATATTTATACTTTTGCAGATAATATAAAACATAATGTATTTGCATAATTCCGCACAAACAGCAAAAATATATATATTTTGTTTTACTTTCAACCTATTGCATTACCTCAGCTTAAAATGATATGTTACTTAGTTTCATTTTTTTCTTTCTCCATACATGGAACTTTAACTTGTATGTATGTACTCAACAATTGTAAATCTTTTTGCTCTGTCTAACTGCTCTCACTTCAGTATTGTGTAAAATTATACTTTGTAATAAATATGTACTGCTGGAGCTTTTCTCCTCGAGTTTCTACTGAAAATGGGCCACAAGCCCAGTTGGACTAACCCGGTTAACAAATGTCAATACATAAATAAATAAATAATATATGGGGAGGGGGGTGCAAGCAGTTCCATTTGACCTGGATGAAAAGGTGTGGGCTCCACTAGAAAGAAAGTTAAAGAAATTCATTTGGGGTAATGGAGTGGCTTTAGTAAGGTTTTTGAATCCCCAACCTATGTAAATGTCATACAGCTACACAGTTTAGAGTGGCCTACTTAATTCAAAACAAAAATATGTAGCCAGGTCGAAAGTGATGCCATGGGGAAGAATAATTCCTAGAACAAGCATATTCGCAATGTGGTCTCAACTCTTAAAGGAGTCATAGGGGAAAAAGATGTTGGGAGAAGTAAATCTAGCAACAAAGAGAGCACTGGGTCAGAACATAATAGAAGATTGGAGTAGAACACTGTTATCAACAGGAATCAGTGCTATTGGTAAGAATGGCCTCAGAGGTTCTTGCACCCTAATTCTTGGAGGAACTGATGGAATGGGAAGAGGTGAGGTATTACTTAGGACTTAAAGATAATAATCATTTGATATATAGAACTTTAAGGGTGTAAGATCTGAAATAACACGAATGCTGATTGAAGCTATAACTGAAGAATCATCAACCAAATGGCTGGTAAGTATGATATGCAAAGCCTTGGGTAAAAAAGATGAAAAGACATACTTATATTGGCAGAGGACTTGGGAGTAAGAGTTAAGCATTCACTACTCAGACAAGGAATGGGAAGATATTTGCCTGTCTTGAAAGATAGCAACAAAATGAAAGAAATTTCAAATATTTGGATGGCAATGTCTCCACAAATATTTTTATGCCCCAATGAAGTTACTCACCAGCAGTGAGTCCACTCTGTTGGAGATGTGAGGAAAAACTATAAAGGTAATGGGGAACACATTTTTGGTCATATCCAAAGCTAGAAAAACTACAAAGATCTTCAATGCTTAATAGCAGTGTTAGTAGGTTGTAGGTGGCAAGTTACAAAGAAGTCTATGCTACAAGGCCAGGCATGGTGGACAAAAATCCAGAAACACACACACTATAAACTTGATACTGTTGGTTGCTAAGAAGGTAATAACTAGATGACGGAGAAGTATAGAGGTGCCCCCAGTAAGGAAGTAATGGATATAGTAAACAGCATTCAGAGACTTGACATGAAAAAGAAACTCAAAAAGATTTGGAAGTTCTGAAAAATAATTGGGCAAAATGAAACAGTATCCAACAAAATGTTGGAAAGCAGTGGGAAGAAAGCCTACCTGATTTCAATATAAAAGTGTATTAACAGACTGGTCTTTCTGATTGCAAAGCTATTACCAAAGCCGTAGATGAGGGTAAGGTGGTTCACACAGCCTATTTTGACCATGCCAAGGCTTTCGACACCATCCCCCATTCTGGAATTATAGCTAAACTCAATAAACTAGGCATAAATCCCTACGTCACAAGATGGATTGCCAACTGGCTCACTGACAGAACCCACACTGTAAAAGTTGCAGACTCCAAGTCTGACCTCAAACCAGTGAGAAGTGGAGTACCACAGGGTTCTGTCCTGGGACCGCTCCTGTTTGGTATCTACTTCTCTGAAGTACAGGCTAACACAGAAGGCCTCTGGCTAATGAAGTTCATAGATGACTGCAAACTAGGAGCCATAGTCAAGTCCCCAAATGATGTGAACATTCTACAGAAGGGCCTCTCTGAGACAGATGCCTGGTGTCAGAGCCATGGCCTCAAGCTCAATGCCATAAAGTGCAGTGTCATCCCCTTTGTTAAAAACTCTGTACCCATGAACTACCACATAGGCAGCAATCTACTTAACACCGAATGCGTGATAAGAGACCTTGGGACCCAGGTGGACAATAGTCTCTCCTTTGTTAGTCACATCGACACAGTAGTCAGGAAGTCCTTCTACATGGCACACCTCATCATAAAAGGGTTCTCATCCAGGAAAAAAGAGGTCATCATTCCCCTCTACTCGACACTCATTAGACCCATTATAGAGTACAACACCCCTTTTGGAATGTACCTCACAAGACATCTGCAGCAGCTGGAAAGGCCACAGAAGTACCTCACAAAGAGGATTATTGGACTCAAACAAATGCCCTACACTGACCGTCTCAAAATACTCCAGCTTTACTCCGTAGCATATCGCCTACTCTGAGGTGATCTCTGCCTAACATATAAAGCTGTGTCAAACCCAGAGCTGTTGGGAAATCCCAATCCCCCGAGCTACACGCTCTAGGGACCTAAACCTTGTCACCACAATAAACAGGACATGCTGGCGGGATAGATTCCTAACCCAGAGACTTCCCATACTCTGGAACATGCTACCCATCTATGTCAAGCAAAGTTCTTCATTAGCACTCTTCAAGAAAAATCTTGATGAGTGGATGGGAAATAGTTAATACACCCCGGGGATCACTTCTGTGTCTCTGCTTGACTGTGGCACAGGAAAATAACTTTATTGGGTGGTGTAAGCCAGGGAACCTTGTTGGTTAGGCTTACATAGGCCCTTGGGCCGATAGCCTAGTACCAACCTATGAACCTACTAAAGATGCAAATATGTTTATCTTTAATGTACATAATGCATGAGGACTGCACAATTGATGGTTTGTAATAAAGGTCTCATTTAATAAAAAAATAATAATTGCTCACTATATGAACAGTGCACTGTCTCCCTATGTACAGCACTGCTTCACAAATTCATATTCTTTAGTTCAGTAATATTGCCTGTCTATCTAAACCTCTGTCGTTGCTTCTTATTTTGCCTTCAGTCTTCAACAGTGAATCTTGTCTTTGCTGTATATAGTCACTGTATTTGAGTTTTAGCATCAGACACTCCAGTGAACAGGCCAGGTTTACTTCCTAATGTTTTGTTTGGTTTGATCTTACTCAGTCCTCTGAATCCTCCAGGGTCTTCTCCAACATCCCAGTTCAAATGCAATGATTTTTTAATGTACAGCCTTACTTATTTCTCAGCTCTGAGCAATATACAATTACTGAGAAAACCATAGCTTTGTCTTTACAGACCATTATTGACAATGAGTTTTCTGTTTATCTCATTAACAACTAGCCATAGTGGAATTCTGCACCTTCTGACAACTGCAAAGTTTCTGACTGAACAACTTTTGCCTGAGGTAAATTACATGGAATGCAGGTTTGCATCTACTTGTAAACAAGTGTACATAGCTTGAAAACTATAAAAGTTGCAAAGAAAATAAGAATACGAAAGTTGCTCAGCACACATCTGAAAATGTGTTCCAAAATGCTTCCAAATGGACAGTGTATGAGATATTTACATAAATATATTTATGCATATATTAACATTTTATTGTTAAACAAGCATAAATGTCTGTTGAACAATGGTAAGGTAATAGCAGATATCAGTGATAATTTTTCCAGTATTATGTAAGCCTTCATTTGATACTATGAAGCATACAAAAAAAATGAAGGACTAGGAAGCACACAAGCAGCCATTTATTGATACGTTTAGCACTTTCGTCAGTAGTAAACCTTTGACTTCTTCAGAACAATACAAAATAACCTTGAGTAACGTATAAATACTAGCCAAAATCACCCGACTAATTAATGAGAAACAAATAACCGAATGAAATATTTCTTAAAAAAATGTACGCTGAAACATTACAGATAAATATAAAAATGGTATACATTCAAATATTTGAAAATAATATGTATGAATGATTGTTTACCCGACTTTAAATACCGAAACCGCTAACATCGCAAGTCCCTAAATGTTGAAAACGAATAGTGGAATGTGAAAGTCACAAAAATGTGAAAGTCGCTTTTTGTGACCATCACCTTTAAAACATGTTTTCAGTGCATCTTCACCATATAGAAACCCAAGTATGCACCCGTACGTAGTCTGTTCCTTCTGTGACTTGTTTCCTGCGTGATCACAGTTCAAAATCGTGACGTCACCCGCTTGACCGCTTTCAGCATGTACACATACCAGGAACTGCAAGCAAAACCTGTAGCACACTGAGCACATTAAAATGAAGAGTACTGTGCAACCAATTTGACAAATCCCCTGGGTGTAAACTCATTTCTTTTGCACAAAAGTCGCTTAAATGCAGCTTCCTTATCCATCAAGCGCTTCTGTTTAGAGGAAGAAGGTAGACATAGGAGATGTCTACTTCTGAGGTCCTCAACATGGTTTTGTTCCAGCTGTATTGCATGGAGGACATCCAGCAAATACAGAGTATTCTTGCCCATTAAACTCTGTAGTCTCCTATGCCACCCCTCGATGGCATTTTGACTACGAGGGTACCCCATCCCACAGGTATCATGTTTGTTCCAAAATGTAATATCAAACACAGGTGGCAGTCTCTCTGATGTGGTACCATGCATGCCATACCTCTGTGGCCTTCCATGAATGTATGTCTCTTTGAAAAATGTGCAAAGTGATTGAGCATTTTCAGGCATGTCATTCTCGATGTCTGCAAAGGTATCAGCAATATCTGTGGGTGCAACAAATGCTAAGGCAGGTATTTCCTTACATAATAAGGAGAACTCTATGTAACTGCCAAAGTCAGAAGCTAAGTGTAACCTCTGTATGTTATGCCAGATAATCTGGCAAAAATGGAACCAACATCCCTTAGCAGCTATAGTAAGCAGATGTTTTTTAATGGAATTTACAGCAGCACTTTCAAAGTCGGCTAGTACCATGTTAGGTAAGAGTTGTAAATCATGCAATGTGCACAATTCCAATATTAGACTCTAGAACATGTCATAAGATTCCTCACTCTTACTTAGTAATATCCCATAAACTACCGGCACAACCTTCCTACTGTTAGTACAGTCCAATGCACAATGAATGCTATATACCTGTTTGCATTCTGTGGTACTTACTGGGAATGTGCCATCAGCGAGTACATACTCGGAATTACACAACATCCTTAAGTTATCCACAGTGGTAATGACAACTAGAGACTTGTTCTGCACCAACTCAGCACTATGTTTTATTATGAAGGCACCGCTTTTAATAGGCAACATGTCTGGTGTTAACTCCGATAGTGAACATGAATCTTTAAATTTCTCCACTTTCTGTTTGTATCTGAACCTACTTACAGTTTGCTTAAAAGTTGCTGTATTGGGTAAGCCATTAATGACAGCAGTGGAGGTAGTGGCTAGAACTTCAGAGACTATTTTGCAAGGGTCCTCAGTAGAGTGTTCTGCACTCTGTTTAGATCCCTAACTTTAAATGCTTTGCTTTTCAAGATATCTGGGGCATGATAGTGTGCACTGCTTTTCAATAACCTATATCCATCAGCATGACATTCTGTAGTACTATGACCTTTACATCTACTCTTATTCTTCCGTATACAACACCAATACTGCTTCAGCTGTACGGACTTTTACAAGTAATACTGGTAACCATCTACCACTAGTAATTCCCGTCCTTTTTGAGTTTTTAGAGTAGTATACACACTGTGTATTGTGCCAGAAGCATAGTCCTGACCACCAGCTTCATCTACCTGTGAATAATACATTGGTAAGTAACAGTAATCTGCAGTGCACATTTTGCAACAATTGGAAACAACATCAACATGGATATGCCAGCTATATTTATCTGCATGTTGTTGATTTATGTCCAAGAATGCTAATAATACACAATTCCCCTTTCACAGCAATATAATTTACAGGTCCTGGGCACTTTAGTAAACTTATTTTAGTGTGAGAATCACACTTTACAGCTTGATTATGCTTATTTCTTAGTGCAACTTCCAACAATGATGCAACGGTTACAGCGTTCTCTACTTTCCTCGACGTGAAATGTGCGAAACACGCATGTGCGAATTGCTGGTGTTATTCGCTATTGTGCACATTCGGACATTATGTTTTTTGCAGATTTTATAACTTGAAAACGTACTTTTGAATATGTCACGGTCGCACAAACATGTTACGACCAAATGAATGTATACCTATAAAAACACTTCCCTATTTTAAAAGGTTATGCCAAAAACATGACTAATGCCTAACCTCTCCATTTACATAGAAAACTGCAAATATATGTGCAAAGTAATATGAAAACATAAAATCATATAATCTTATAAATATATTAAAAAATATATGTAAAGTTATAAGGACATCCCCCCTAAAGTATTAAAACCATTTAACACTTTTTCAAAGAAAAAAAAGTCATCTTTCAATTTTAGGACACTAGATATGGGGGGGGGGGGGCACATCATTAATATCAGGAGGCTGCATGGCATTACATTTTAACTGCAACCTTAACTCTTTGTATTCCAAATACAGGTCTGGTCCACCCCTGAATCCCATATCAACTTGGTCTATAGCAATAAATTTGAAACTATGTGCAGGGTGACTCAAAATATCTTTTGCCAGTGCATTTGTTTCATTGCTCTTCTGAACATCATAGATATATTGGTAAATCCTATTACTTAACTTTTGTATAGTTTTACCAACATAAAAAATATCACACAGTTGGCACTTGGCCACATAGACAAGGCACTTGCTGTTGCAATCAAATTTATGTACTAATCTAGTTATACCATAACTTACAATAAACATTTCTGTACTCTCTAATATATACCTTTTCCTCATACCGCCTTCAACATAAATTCTGGGTCTTTTTTCAATGAAGTTCTTAAAACATAAATCCTTTCTATAAACAACAACTGGTTTATCACCTACTTTGTTTAAATAGTCCTGTTCAATTTTAAAAATAGCCTTGTTCTTAAAGACAATATCTTTAATGCCTTGGAAGTGCAAGTTAAAAGGTAAAACCAAAGCTTTGTTATAGTCAACCCTGCTACTACCGAGCTATTTTGAAGACTGACCCTATCAACATTATCCTTGTTCATGAAACCCAGCAAGGGAACAAAATATCCAGTTAAACTTTTCTGACAAACTTCGGCAAAGATTGGATCCATAAATTCCCTGGGGTAGCCCCTCCTGATGAACATGTTCTTAAGAATATCATATTCCATATGAAACATTTCATCATCACTAATCATACAAGCAAGTCTGACACATTGTCGCTTAACCAGGGATCTCTTTTGATGTAAAGGCTGACAAGTCTGGAAATGAAGTAGAGAATTGGAGTACATCCATTTCCTGTATAAGGTAGACTCAAAATGTTTATTCAACCTGTCTTTAGTAAGAGAGATATTCAAATAATAGATCCTGTCATAGTTTGATTCCGTAATAAACCCCAGGTATGCAGTACTTGAGTTTAAAAACTCAAAAAACTGATCCAACTGACCCTGGTTCCATTCTAAACAATTATATTATCCAGATATCGCCCCTAAAATGATCAATATATGGAAAATTCAGATTGAAAAATAATGCTAGTTTCCCATTGTGTCAGAATAATATTAACAAAAAATGGGGGCACATGCGGCCCCCATTGCTACTCCCTTTTTTTGCCTAAAAAGCTAACCTTTGAAAGTAATAAAGGTGTTTTCTAATATGTCCTCCATAAGTGCCCTAAACATAAGAATTCTAGTATGTTCCAACCCAGAATAACACAGAGAAAATCATAAAACAATTCCAACCCTTCATTATGGGGATAACCAAAAAAAGATCTTGCATATCAATGATGACGTAAATAAGACCTTCAGAATAATAATTGTTAGACACCTAAGAGAAGAAGTCCCAGAAATCTTTTAACAAATGCTTACATCTCTCAAGGACTCCCTTAAGGGGGAAATCAATAAATTTAGCCAGAGGGAAGGTTTCTGAAGCCTTAGCATCCACAATCCGTCACAAATGAGGGTCTACAATATTTTTGTGGATCTTAGGGATGCCAAAAATAATGGGGATTCAGGGGGATTCCACACTCAGATATTGAAGTTCAGTAACAGTAATCTGATTGTCCAATACCAAATCATTCAATATAACATCAACACAGATATAGGAAAGGTGCAATTCATTCAAAGAAACTTCTTCATAAATGTCAGAATACAGAAGTAACAACATGTTACTGATATAAGCATTGCTATCCATTACAACTAGTCCACCTCCTTTATCAGGTTTCATAACTCTTATGGACCTGTTGTTGGATATTTCTTTCAATAAACCCATATCATCCTGACTTAAGTTAAAAGAATAGTCAACTCTGTTGCTGAGCAATTTCCTTATATCATTTTCACAAAGCCTTTTGAAGAAATGTAAAACAGGATGCAGAGGTAGAGTGAAATAACTAGGTCTTTTACAACCTTGTGATACACTGGTAGTATAATTTTTATCCTCAAAATAAAACGCAAGGTTACATTTTCTAATAAATAAGTTTAGATCCAACAATGCAACATCTATATGTGCTGCTTGCGTCGGAACAAAGGTAAGGCTTGTCAGAAATAAATTAGCCCATTGCTTTGTTGCTTTGCAACTGCTTAAATTGTAAATTTTAAAGTCAATACTATGAAGTATCTTATAAATAACTTTTTGGTCAAGTTATTAACAGAGACATTAATGCAGAATATAGTCATAATTGACACAAAACAATTCTAATGTCATTCTTTACTGACCATCCTGAATTATGTGTTAAACTGTACTATGAAATGCTCTTTTGCAATGCTACTACAAAGAGGTTGCAGAAAAACAATAATTATCACAGAGAACTTTTCCAGCATTATATCAGCTTAAAATTTAAACCATGAAGTACCATCAAGTTTATCTTGTTCAAGTTATCAAGAAATGTTAATATGGCATATATTCATAATATGAGATAAAAATAAAGTCACACTTTTTTCCATGATGATAACCACATTTTGGTCAGAAGCCATTCCTGCACCATGTCATGAGTTGACCAATGAAATACTATCCGATAATCTTATAGAGTGGACATTGCCTGACATACTTGAATAAATATTTATGAACATTTGCATTATGCTAAAGTACAAATATCTGCAAATTAGTGGTAGGCACCAGGAATAACCAGAAAGATTTCCAGTACTTTATAAACTTTCATTTAATACCATGAAGTACTAAAGTCAGATTATTACCAGTGATATTAATAAGGCATATATTCATAATTCGGCATGAAATTAAATTACACTTTTTCTCTTACTGACCAACCTATTTGGGTCAGCAGCCATTTCTGACCTATGTGCTGAATTAGCCTGTGAAATGTTGTTCCACAAAGCTACTTAGTGCACAGTGCCTGACGTATTTACATACATATATTTATGCATATTTACATATTTTATTGAAAAATGACAAAATTACTATTCACAAAGCTTCAGGAGATGGTATTACAGTATGCTTCTTATAGGCTACTTATGATTACAAAGTAAACAATGACACCATAAAAAAGGTGATTGTTAAAGATCAAGGGACAGTGATAGACATTTTACACTGTATTCACTCAGAATCGACCAAAGACACAGAAGAATATTCTCTAGCTCATCTAATTTTAAATGACATATCTACACAACAGACTACTGGAACACGTCATACTTGACTGATCTGACCAGTTATGGAACAACAGCTGCTAACAAGACAAAATCTTTTATTTTATTTATTTATTTATTTATTTATTTATTTATCATTTGTTGACCGGGAAAGTCAAACTAGGTTCCACAGAGCCTGTTTTCAGCGGAGGCCCGGGGAGAAATGCTCCAAATCTAAGGCTGAAAACCTGAGTACTCACAAAGCTTACAGGAAGTGGCATTATGATCTTTTCCTTATAAGCTACATAGAGATGACCAACACAATGCATGATCCAGTTCTACTTCAAAGTTTTTTGAAACACAGTAGTTTGGCTATAAAAAAACCAATACAAATGCAGACTATAAGAAGCACTTTAGCCTAAAGAATGAAGCTTTTTATCTTCATTAAAAGCTTAGAGGATGCTAGTTCTACGAAGTAAACTTGTCTTATTAAACAGAGCACCGTATACACAAGAAGATTCCAAATGGTTCTCACCTAAGCATAAAAGGCATTAAATGAAATAGGTAGTCAATGTAATTTGTCTCTCCTGGGCACATTTATTGGTGATCTTTTCTGGGAACCTCACTGTTCTTGTAAAGGTCGTCTAAATCACAGTAGAAAAATGCCATACTCAACACAATACAATACAAGGCAGAAAATTAAGCAATAAATGAAGTGTCAGGAAGTTGGCATGGAGGGTTAACACTGTAATTCCTATGGTACAAGGTTTGATTTCCTTATCCTTCATGTGTGTACTGTGTGACTCTGAACTAATCACTTAACCACTTAGTGCTTGGTGGCAACAGGGATTTTGGGTTAGGGTATTCAGTGATTCCTTGGACTGCAAGACTAGTAAATACCAATTTAGATACTTATCTCAGTGCTCTGGAAATTGCCTGGATGAAACTGATGGTCAGACTACCAGTTGCTCTGTACGGAAAGTGGTATGTGCTCTTCTTTTTGTACTAAACAAGCTACTCACATAGAACAATCTATGGAAGACCACCATGTGGGGATAATAGCTCTGATCCTGAGATATTCAAAGCTCTTAAAGTCACACCACTGCAACAGACATCTGCCTGTGGATAATTCCCAGCAGTAATTTTTAAAAATTAATATTTTACCATTGGTCACTTTACTATTGCAGATGTTATCATTTTGAGTGAGAAAGTAGCTGTGTTATTAACTGCAAATTTAATCCAAGCCTCTGAAATATCATGTGAATATTTCTTCCATTAGTCATTCTTCTTTTCAGTTTGTGCCTCATACAATTTTCCCTTGGTTAAAATGGCAGATACCTCATCTATCAAAAGTGTATCCGAGCATGTAGGGATGGAAAATCAACAATTAAAGACACTTTCCCAGTGCTTTTTACATGGATTTTTTATACTTAATTTAAATTCAGGAGATTGGCAACATTCACCCCCAAAACATATCATGATATATTGTGCTATCATTAGTGCTGGAGAAGTGTGCAACAGACAGGCATGTATTGTCAAATATAAGCCATTTCCAGCTGGTTTAAATGGTTCTTTTTTAAGTATCCATTGTTCTCAAAGATAGAACCTCTTGTCTCAAATTGGTTTAATATTGCTAATTCTCTGAAAAAGGGTTTAAGAATTTAATTCTAAATTCCAGCTACTTGACTGCATGCTATCTTTTTTGTAGTTTTTAAACTAGTAGTATGTTTTAGTTACTTGACGTTCCAGACTGCATTCATTCCCTCTACTATAATGCAGAAATCAACTTTGCCATTCTGGAAGTGGGAGGTTCATAGGTTAGTAGGAGGTTACTGGGCTAATGGCCATGGGGCCTTTATAAGTCTAGCCATGTTATACCCATATTCCCTAATTGACCTTGGTTAGATGGTTGTTATTTGCAGAGCAAGTCTATGTTTAGTACCAACTGTCCCAGTCCATGGGGGACATAGCTGCCACCCCAGGGTAATTTTATGGTCTCCCCTCCAATTGTCTAGTTTGCACTTGAATATGGTTATTGAGGAGCTCTGCTTCACATGAATTGGGAGTTTATTCCAGATGAGTGACAATCTCTGGGAGATATATCTGTTTCTCCAGCATGTTCTGTTAATGTCGCAGACTAGATTGAGATCCCTGAAGTAAGCGATTCTTGTCCTACTTGATTTGTGAATGTGCAGCATTTCCATTAGAGCAGGGTCAGAGTCTGCTCTTTAGGCCAGCCACACGTTGCCTCTCACCAGCCTGTAGGATACAGAGTACAGTGACAGGGCTTTCAGTCTTTCCATGTAGGTTATGTTTTGGAGACCCTGAATTTTCTTGGTGAGAAATCCCTGTGGTCTCTCCAGCTGCTGCAGGTGTCTGGTGAGGTACATGAAAAAGGCAGCATTGTACTCTATTAGTAGTCTGATGAGGGTTTAGTACAGAGGAGTTATAACATTCTTAGTCTCGGATGCGAAGCCTTTACTTATAAGATGCACAATGTGGAAAGCTTTCCTTACTATTGTTGACACATGGTGATCGAAGTTAGACTGCTATCAACCTGTGTTACCAAATTGTGCACCACTGGGTTTGAGCTTATAATTTACAGGGACTTCTTTATTGCCAAAGGGGATAATAATGCACTTTTTTGCATTTAGTTTTAGTCTGTTGCTTTGGCACCAATCCTTTGTCTGTGTTAGCCCCTTCTGTAATATGTTAACATCATTTGGGGTTCAATGATTGCAACCAGTGTGCAATCATCAGCAAACTTGGTAAGCCAAAGGCCATCTACTTTCAGCTGGACTTCTGAGAAATAGATTCCAAACAGTAGACAGGCCAGCACAGATCCTTGAGGTATGCCACTGGTAACTGGTCTACTGGTAGAGGTGGACTCACCAACTTTGACTTTGATAGCATGCATTCTGTTGGTGAGACAGTTGGCTACCCATCTAGTGATGCATGGGTTAATCCCCAGTTTTTTATTTCATCAAATCTTTTTGGTTTTCTAATACCATAACAGGAATGGACCCTATTCCTAAGTCAAAGTATGATTAAAGTTCATGAAATCAGTATTGTTTCAATCTTTCATATCAGCCGGTTTAGTAGACATGATCTGCCCTTAACAAAGCCGAACCGGGTTGGGTCAAGTGTTTGGAGGTTCCCATTGTCTTTGTTAATGAGTTCCATGATGACGAGCTCCATAACCTTGCAGACCTGGCTGGTTAGGCTTATGGGGCAATAGTTACCAGGGTCAGTCGTTCTCCCCTCCTTTGTGGAGAGGAATAACTGTTGCTGTGCGCCATTCTATGGGCACGTAGCCTGTGGAGAGGCTGAGATTGAACAGGGTGTTTAGGTGGGGGTTAGTTCGTTCTGTAGTTCATGCAAGATGCAGACTGGGACACCATCTGGTCCCACTGGTGCTGTGTTTTTGGCTTTTGAAAGGGCTGTTTTCACCTGTGCGTCTGTGATTTTGGGACACTGCACTTTTCTGGTATTGTTATGGGCCCTTTTGGAGGTGAGAGGGGGGTGAAGTTTGCACTGAATCTATCTGCGAGGATGTTGGCAATATCAGTAGGGTCAGTATATTTTGTGCTATTTTGCACTAGTTTTGTGCATATCTGCGAGTTGCCACTTAGATTCTTAACATAGATAAAGAAGGCTTTGTGGTTATCTTTTGAATCCTTGACTATTTTTCTTTCGAAGTTAGCCTTGGATGATTTCATGAGGGACCTCAGTTTCTTACTGATACTGATCAGGGATGGCTTTCCTTCTTGGGATTTGCTTTTTTTCTGAACTAGTTTCCTCCTTCTGTTGTATAGCCTGTTTATTGCAGGGGTCCACCAAACTGGTTTCCTTCTCTTAGAGGAGTGAGTCTTGGCTTTGCTAGGGATGGCATGATCCATGCATCCTTGTAGGTGCTCATAGAGTGCATTTGTAAAGGTTTCTGCATCTTGGGCAGGATTATCCTTTAGCGTGGGGGCTGTGAAACTTACCACCTCTATCTTAAGTAAGGTGAAGTTTGCTTTAGAAAAGTTTTTTACTGTGGTTTCCTTAGTTGGGGGTGGTGGTGGGGTGTGGACATCCAGAGTGATTAGTTTATGATCTGATCTAACCAGTGACGGGTTGACCTCCGGTGTGGAACACCTGTCACCCATGTTGGTGATGACCAGGTCCAATACGTTTTCACCTCTGGTAGGGGAGTTTACCAGCTGATCCAGGACATTTGAGTTGATGAATTCCAGGAAGCGCTGGGCCTGGGAATTTGTACTCGAGTAGTTTTCCCAGTGAATGGTCGGGTAATTGAAATCGCCCAATATCAGGGTGTTTGGTAGGACCTTCATGTTTTCCAGTGTCTCCAGAAAGGTGGAGTGGTAGTCCTGGGTCATGGAGGGTGATCTGTAGCAGGCCACAATTTGCACTGCAGATTTGCCCAATGTTAGTTGCACATGGATGATCTCAGAGGTATCATACTGCGCCACTAATCTGGAGGTGTAGATATCCTTGATGAATATGGATACACCCCCCCCTATTGTGTTTCGGTCCATGTTATGTGGCCGAAATGTGTGGTATGAGTTGTAGCCCGGTAGTGCTGGGGTGCTCTCTGGAGCCTTGAACCAGATTTCAGTTACTGCACAGATGTTGACGTTCTCCATACTGTGGGTGGTCCCATGTGATACAGACCTCACCATTTTCTATGATTTATTTATTTATTATTTATTTTACATTTGTTGGCCGGGCTAGTATAACTGGATATATGTCCATTTTCAGTAGAGGCCCGGGGAGAAAAACTCCAAGCATCAGCAGTGACAAAGAATACAATATATAGTAATAGTCAAGTGAATTAAAGTATATTGGCTACATTGGTCAGAACAAAAGTTTTACAGAGTAATTTAGTAGGTTTAAGCTAAGATCAAATACAGAGAGCAAAAAAAATGATGCTTTCTGTCTCATGTTTCCAGTGTTTTTAGCAACTTCAGTACCATAATGTTTGCACAATCCCCAGTGAAACAGTCTTGCCACCTTGTTATGCCTTTCAGTATACAGTCCGTCTGTCATTAGTATGTCACAACCAGCAACAAGATGTGCAACTGTTCCCAATCCTGTTTTACAAAACTTACATTTGTCTGTTTCTCCAACATGTTCAATGGACTTTACAAACCAACGTGTACATAGTCCACCATCTTGGGCCACCAATATTAATCTTTCATCTTTTGGTTTGAATTCGCCTCTCCTTAACCATGCCTGCTTTCGATCCTGATCAACATGAGGTTGTTCCAGGTGTTTTCTACACTTGCAACTATATTTATGCATTTTCCACATTTCTTGCCTTCTCATCTGATCCTTCATTGTATATTACTTTCTTTTTTGGCACATTCAGTTGCTTCCTGATTTTTATCTACTTCTGGTTTGATTTCCATTCCGGTTTGACACCGGTATGCCTCTGCTAGATTAAGAAGGTAAGTAAAATTACATTTGTTCTCCTCATGTTTCAAAACTTTCACTATGTTTGGGTCTTATGAGGTCAGCAGATAGGTATGCAGTGCCACAATTACAGATCTATACATGTAATAAATTTCAAGGAGGCCCATACGTCCTTTGGACCATGGAATATATAATGTCAGTATGCACTGATTTTTATAAATCATTTGATTCGCATAAAGCATCCTTCTTGTTTTCCTGTCTAACCTATCCAACACCTTTTGGGGCCAGTCAATCAATACAGAGACCTGTAAGTTAGGACAGGAAGAGCAAACTGGTTTATAGCTTGAACTTTGTTCCTAGATGTCAATGTTGTTTTCAGGATTAATGTAAGTTTTCTAAAATATTCCTTACTGAGTTTTAATCATATTTGTTCAAGTTTTCTTGTTGATCTTTCATCAATTCCCAAATATTTATACACTTCCTCTTGCTCAAGTTCTTTTATATCACATTCTTTTCCCAAACTGATGTTTTCTTGGTGCTGCAGCTTTCCTGCTTTAAAGGTTGCTTTTGCATACTTATCAAGGTCAAATGACTTATGTCATCTGAAAAAGTTTTGACTACTTGTAGTTGTGTTTTCAGTTCCTCATCTGATGAGCTATACAGTTTTAAATCATCAACAAAGAGAATATGAGAACTCTTTACACTTTTTTGCTTTCTAGGAGACAAATAATAGCCATGACCTAATCTGTTAAGCAGACAACTTAACGGGTTAAGAACAATGTAAAAGAGCAGCAGTGACAAGAGAGTCACCCTGGAATATCCCCCTTTCAATCTGTATACCTGGAATAATAATTTGTCCTTTCACTTTGCTTAATTGCAAAGTGGTTTGCCACTGTTTCATGGTCGCTGTGATGTAGTTTATCAGTGTAGGGTGTATCTCATACATTTTTAAGCACTCTTATCCATGAATGCGGGATACTGTCAAATGCTTTTTTATAGTCTATGCATGTCATATTTAGATTCTTCCCTTTTTACAGTTCTCCACTATGACTTTATTTAAAAACAAATGATTGTTTATTCCATATGACTTTCTTTTATTATCCTTTTGTTTTATTGCCATAATTGTATTTCCTTCTAAATGACTATAAACTGTCGGCATCAATTTCAGTGTATAGTTTATACGTCGTCAGAAGGCAAGTTACTGGTTTATACTTTTTAGGGTAGTTTACAGGTTCACTCTTAAGTAGGAGCACTGATTTTCCTGTTGTTAGCCAGGCTGGTGTCTGTTTGGGGTGTGCATATAAATAGTTCTTACTCACAGCTAAATCTTCATGCAAAGATGTTAATCCCCTGCTGGGAGAGTTTCTCAGTGATACCTAAGGGGGTTTGTGTCAAAAGCCTTGACTAAGTCAAGACAAGCAGTATGTACATCATAAGAAAGGATACTGGCAAGTTATAAATGGTCTCCAGATTTACTTGCCTTGTAATTCTTATGATATTTTTCGGGAAAGAAAAGAGTGACAGGCTGCAATGGATAGAAAAGATACAAAAGAAAAAAAAAAAAAGCATGATCAAGTTCACTTAACAAAACTAGCAATTATCAAAACATCAGGGGCGGCTCGTGCTATCGGTCTGCCGGACTGCAGCCCCCCCACTTACAAATAAAAATAAATAAAAACATTAAACATAAACTTTAAAAATATAATATATAATATTTTTCTATTTTCACGGAGTACCAGCTGCCGCGCATGCACGAACACACTGCCCTGTCCCGCAGATGCCCAGGAATCTCTGCGAACTCTGACTGCCGCTCAGGCAGTCCAGATGCAGAGAAGGTATTTTCTGCCCTGCAGATGCCCAAGATGCCGTGCACAGAAGAGAGGAGCTCCGGACTGCTTGAGCCACAGACAGGACCAATCGGGAGAGAAGTAAGCAGGGATTCGAGTGCAGGACCAATCAGGAGTGAGGTAAGTTCTCCTGCAGGGAAGCGTTACGTCGAGCGCGGGTTTGTTGTGAGTAGAATGGAGTTGGAATAGTGCTGCAAGACAGATTACAGCTTTCCGGACCCTTTGCTGAGAGAATGGAGTGCTTGGTGTGTGAGACGGATTACAGCTTTGAATGGAGTACTTTCCGGACCCAGGTAAGGTGTGTGTGTGTGTGTGTGTGTGTGTGTGTGTGTGTGTGTGTGTGTGTGTGTGTGGTTATAACAATTAGGCAGCATACTTATTCAGTTAGGATAGTACATGTAGTTTGGATGAGGCTGTGCAAATATGGAAGCGTATTTAAGACAGAGCAAAGCAATGGAGGTGCGCATCCTCCTAAGTACGTAGCTTGCTGTCCTGTAATTTTAATAGGAGATTGTGCATCGATCTAGCTCTAGCATTGATCTAGCAAGGAGAGTTCTAATGCAAAATTTAGGTCGAATGCCAAGAGCATTACAGTCTGAGATTACTGAGGGAAAGATGAAGCGGTAGAAGGGTTAAAGAGAAATGAGGAGTTTAAGTAGATGAGAGGGATTTATAAACAGGGTTATTCTTTCTGCCCGACAATCGTTTTATTTTTGATTAGTATGACCTAGAATTGTCTAGTCATGCCTTTTATCAGTTTGTACTGCGGTCTGATTTGTGTTTGTTTCTTAGCCACCTTTCTTACAAAGTTTCTCAGATTTAAATACATTTGCTTATTAGCAGATTAATTAGTACTTTTCAAAGTTATCCAGGCAAAGTCCATCTGTTTAAGTGGAAGGTGTTGGTGCTGAGACTGTATCAATTTATTGGGGAAAGGCTGTTTTGAACAGATAGAGGTGTTCAGATGAAATACTGTAAGCAGTGTTAGCAATGTTGATACTGTGTAAGTGAGACATGTCTATTCAAGCAAGATGTTTATATACTCTGATCTCCATTATAGCTGGAAATGGATGACCATTTGTTTTACTTGGTGGTGGTTTACTGTTACCTGAGGACAAACATGGAAAGACAGGCCAGTGGTCACTAAGTGCACTCACTGAGTATGCTTGGTTATACTGTTAGTGATTTAAATCTTTCTGGAAAGTTGGTCAATATAATGGTTAACAGAGATGTTGTGGATTTTTTTATTGAATGTCTTCTGTATATTTTAGTTCTATATAGGTCTACTAATGATGAAGATTATGTAAATTTTATATGGCGCTGACCTATCAAAAATAATTTCACTTCTCCTACCGCAATAAAGTTACACTGACATTTCCATTTATATCAGTTAGAAAAAAGTCAGTGGAGATAGTTCAAGATTGTCAGAGTATGGATGTTAAGATAGAGTTTTAAATATTAGCTTTGTTTCCTCAGATTGGAAGATTTTACCAGTTATGTTCAGCAACCAGTGATTAGGAGGGCAGTTAGTAAATGTTTGAAATAGGACCAGTGAGAGAAAGACAAGACTGGCTAATCAACATTATTTCCCTGTAATGCCCACTTTGTCAGGCATTGTTGGCTGAATGTGTATATTGTATCCATCCCTGTTTTCTTCAACCTTCTATTAATCTATATTTCACACTCTACCAGGTCTGTCTCTAGAAGTGGCCACAGCACGTCAACTGTGCTTCACAAATGTTTGAGTCAGCTGTTCTCGGTAAGCACCGGTTGATGCACATGCTGTTGGTCTTTGCCACTACAAATTTACACTATATTACATGATTAAACTTTGCAGTATTTATTTCTCTGTTTTATGTAGGGTGATCCTCCAAGCATGTATGTTTTTCAATTAAATTCTCAGTTTGTAAAATTCTGATGCATTTGGGTATTTTCTCTCTTTCAGGTTTTTGTCAAAAGTTTAAATTTGATTGTCAGATTTTGTCTGAAGGAGTAACTATTGAGCACAGCTATGAAACAGCTGTAATTTTATCTTTGTACTGCTAGTGTCATTTTTCAAACTGTTCTTGACAACGGCTGCACTTTCCAACTGGAACTTCATTAATCACAGAGAGGTTTGATGCAAATACTCTTCCTATTTCTGATGGAAAACCCTTCTACCTTTAATCTTAAGTTATAATCATTACACATAACAAGAAAGCTAGGAGGTTTAATTAAGGTTCAGGTTCATCTTGGAGGATGAGAAGGTGCCACTGTGTTTTACATGTAAAGGATCTTTTTCCAGAGATGAGATAATAATTTTGGAAGAAAACATGGAGGGTTTACAATTAATAAATAACAAATAATCAGAGTTATAGATTACTTTTATTTCAGAAATGCATGTAGATTTTTTTTTATTTTGTCAGTTGCTCAGGTTAGCAGTACTAATATTAAAAAAGTGTCCCTTCTTTGACAGGTTCCCAGCTGTATTGTGTGGCGATTTTATATTTTTGCATCACATTTGTGGTCCGTTTTTCATAAAATTGTTTTTTTTGGGAAATTAGTGGCAAATCGTTAAAGACTGAAGTTAGTAAATAATGACAGACATTTGAGTTTCAGATTTCATACCTTTCAGAAAATTCATACTAATGCAAGATCTACTATTGTATTATCTTTCTAAGCTTATAAGAGCAATATTTAAAAATTGTCCTTATTTTTGGGCCTTTGTCCCACTTCTATGTATGGCTTTGTCCAGATTTCTTGCTCTGAGGTTGAGAGTTATGACAAATGTGTCAGGGCCATCACCGTCAGCCAGAGACATTTCAAGTTGTGACATACTTGTTGCACCCCGCTCTTCCATGTAGTGACTCTGGATGTGTCCAAGCAAGGCAAGGAGTAGTTACACAGTGTAAATGTGCAGAGTATCCCCCCATCCAAGGTAGACACAAGTACTACAGTAGCTTTTCATCTGTCCTTGATTTTGCAGAATGTTCTGGTTTCTGTCATATTTTTATATTATTGATTTATGATTATTATTATTCAGAAAGTGCCTGTTGCTCTGTGTTTAAGTAGCAATGCTTTAATGGCCATCAGTTAAGCTTGTCTGAGATTGTAAGATGCAAGTAAGCTTTAATAAGCATACTGTTAAAGAACTGCCAGCAATGAAAGCTTTTCTGTTGTTGCCATGCAGAGAATACTTAACTTACATAACTAGATAACATATAAGCCTTGGGTATTAAAATGCATATGACAGTATTTGTAATAAAGGACAGGATTACATTGTTTTAAGAAGCTCATTACATTTGTTGGAGACTTGAAGTCATATTTGCAGGCTTTACCTATAAACTAAACAGAATGCCAATCTATCATGTGTGGTCCATAATTTGTGCAGTAATCCTTTAAGCAATGTATCTTGAGCTTGTTTCTTGTTTGCTTTTCATTTTTTAATTTGATCATGTTTTCCCCATGAAACAAGTACATAGTTGTTGTCAGGCAGCAGGTCTTTTTTGGATAACAAACATTTTTACAAGTGGGGGTATCACAGAGATTGCTACTTTCAGCATGTTACTTGGTACTTTAATAAAGCTGAATATAAATTATAATTAGAACTGCAGTGCAAGAAGAAGTGGTTTGAGTTGAGTGCTGCTTGTTTTTCTTGTACTTGATTTTGACTGGCATTTCAGTAATGTATTTAAAAAGTAATTTATTTTTTCATGCCTCACAACCTTTTTGTTTCCATCTAGATAGTAAGTAAGCTGCCATCCAGCCAATGGATTGAAATATTTTTTCTACAATTCATTTTGTCTTGATTGGACTCTCATAATGATGGTTTGGCACCCAGAGTAGCGTATTTAATTAAAGTTACAGTTTTTGTGGTTTTGAGCATAGCTCCTCCCCTTTCTAGTTGACCGCACCCCTTCCCATTGACCCCACCCATTCAGCTGTCTCCTGCAGCCCCCCTTTGACTTGAAGTCACCAGCCGCCACTGCAAAACATTCACACCCCTCAGACAAGACTGACTTTCATCCCTGTAGTAAAAATCATCTATGAGATTGCTGCACCTCTGGGCAAATTAATACAAATTGATAAGATCACCCATTTGATTATTCTTCCCAATCATTTTGGGTCTTACAGACATAAGCAAATGTCTCTATATTTTCCTGATATGCTGTGGAACTTGAAAATAACACAGGGTGCATTAAATGGTGGCGAGTAGACAGACATGACAACCTGATTTGTAACCCAATGCACTAAAATAAGAATATAAAAATAGAAAATAGTCGAAAGCATCATGGAGAGCTAATCTGTTTGCACTTGTGAACTCTGACTTTCTTACCTGCATATAATCCTGAACCTGCTGGTGTCTCTTTTTTGCAGCCACCAGCTCGGAATCTGAGAAGGCTTCCCTCAGGTTCTGTTGAGATAATAGTGACTCCAGTTCCAATAATGCAGACACTCGGCAGTAGTGACTGGCAAACTCATTGTCATAGGTAAAAAAGTGAACTGTAGCATGACGAAAGAAACAAAATTAGTAAGTACTATGGTTTTCCAGTATCAAAACTTTGCACATGACAGTTTAGCTGTTTATCATGCATGCAACATTTGCTTATTACAGCCAGAGGATATTATGTCAAAGTTCAGTGGAATTCATTTGTTACTTTTTTCATATTTGTAAACATGGTCTCTTACTGAGCAAAAACTGATGATAATGCTATCAAATTGCACTAAGCATTGAACATCATATATTCTTGTATGAAATCATTTAAAATGTACTAAATGCAGTGAAACATTGTTATTTTAAAGGAAATTTAATGAAGAGTGTAAAACGGTGATAGGAGATCGAAATAGTTAGATTTGGAACTGAAGATATTAAAAATACATTCCATTTAATACAACATTTTTACTGAAATATAAAAAATTCAGTTTAATTAAAAGCAGAGTAAAGGTTTGTTTATTCATTTGCGCACTTGTTTTACTGGATTATTCCCTCTAGGCCCCTCATCAGTTTTCAACAGAAACACATGGTGGCATTTACACAGGCTATGGGAAATTTGGAAGGGTACTAAGAAGCTACTGTTGCTTTTTTTTCCAATAAGATTTATGAGATCTTTAACATTTGACTAAGCTACCACCTGCTCAAGCATATGAGGCCTCATATATAGCAACTTACCTAATGGACAGCTCCTCGGGGGTGCAGCACTCTCATTTTATGCTACACTGCACTGGTAGTGTCAGTTCTAGAATATGAATCTAAGCACTTGCTGTGGGGATAGAACCATAGCTTCCTAATCTTCCAAGTATCAAAGGATCTGCTGTGTGCTACCTGGTGAACCATTGCCATTATCATAAAAAAATATGTATTTCACAAAGAATAAATCCTCTAGAGTCAGTTTTTACAGATACACCATCTTATTGCTGCATTTTATTTTCAAATCAGTATACCAAGTCAATTAAAATGCAGATAAAAATTGTACAATGTGTGTCATTAACAATGTATTTGGTATAATCAGATAAAGTGCAATTATTCTGGCTAATTTGTAATTATTCTGACAAAAAATAATACTGAAAGAGTCTTAGAAAGCAAACAGCTAGTTGACATTGAAACTACTTAACAGCACTCTATCGTACTTCTCTAGAACCATTCCCTTAATATTTCAGGCCAAAACATTTAAGACACTGAGGTAGTTTTATTAGCAGATTTGCATGTGCATTTTGTTATGCATATTACAACAAACACAGCAAATGTAACTTATGTACAATAATTTGTCTTCTTCCTTTCACCTTTTTCTCCTCAAACATGATATATTTCAGTATCAGCCAGTTTAAAAAGTATGCCAAACTAGTATCTAGGCAACGCAGGTGATATACCTTAGTACCCTCTCCCCCATTAGCCACCAGATGACATCTGTTTTAGTCTCTCTTTCATCAATATGGCAACATCAGTTTATGACATATTGGTAAAAACAGGGCTCTTTCCTTCAAAACACACATCTGCAAGCCAAGTACCCTATTTTCTTTGGGCAACTAAACCATCTGTTTTTCCAGTGACATATGAAATTAGCATAAAAAAGGTATTGCCATAGTACAGTCTACTGATTGCTTGTCAGTCACCATTGCTGAGAAAAACCTAACATTTGTTTGTCTTTTTGTAGGACTACTGCATTCCCACCACTTCAGATAATCTTCAGAAACTGTAATGTGCCCGTATGGAAAAAGTACACAGGTGTGACCTAACAGAAGTGATTGGTACAGTAACACCTTTCCAAGATCAATTTACATTCCGCCACCCTCACTCCCCCTCCCCCAAACAGCAAACCACTACACAAACAATCCTAAATCCTATATCCTATAAAGCCACCAGCATTAAATCCTCCCAAAAATAGTCTGCGGTGGGCCAAGACCTCTATTTTCTTTAATAGTCAGTCACTGACTGCAGTAGATTTGGGCTCTTGTACATCTCATTGACCACCATTATTCACACTCACACATATTCAACAATGAAGAGAAAAACTGATTTATCTGACTCTGGCTAAATTATCTGGTTATCTTTCATGAGTCATTCTTAATGCTTTTATGGTATGTTTGTAAACCACTAAGCACTCACCCCCATCTATGTTGCTGGCACTATGTTTTCCCAGAAGACAGTATACATACATCATTAGTCCAAAGTTGGTTTGTTTCTCTGTGTAGTTCCCAAAAGTTTGTCTAGTTGTATCATTTTGTTCTTGTGTGATAAATGGATCCAACTTTAATTATATCACCCATCCTATCAGTTACTTGTACTTCAAGATTTTTTTCCTTAATTTATCACCCCCATTGAGTATATTTCCAAGACCTAAAGAGATTAACTACTGGGAAATTAATGACACTTGGGCTATCAGAACTAAACAGTACACAGTTCCATTTCCAAATTCCTTAAGAGGTTATGCTAATCAACATTCACTATATAAATGCAAGCAAATGTTTCAATAGAAATTCCAACAGTGCACAGATGTTTACCAACTTGTTAAAGTAAGCAATTATCTGTTTTGGTTTCAGTCTTCTATAGCCAACACATTCAAGTGATTCTAAGTAGGAGAGGAATATATTTATGATCTATCATTACTCTGAAGTACTCATGTTTCTGCCCAGTAGAAGTATAAAAGGATGATGACCCTCACTGGAAAAGTGAAGGTCACTGTTGATGCAGAAACCCCAGAAGCAATTTCATACCCCTAAAGTGTGCTATGCATTTCTAGCCCTTGTTACTTCTGTATTTCAATGCAACAGATGTGCAGTTTTCATGAATTATACCTCAGTATGCCCTTGTGTCTACTTAATGTTCAAAATGTCTTGCGCATCTAGGAATAGCCCTGGATGACTATTGACTACAACCTGATTGATTTTTTTTGGTACAACTTGCTATTGTTAAATCTGAGACACTCCGAAGAGATTGTAGTCTTGTGTAGACTAAGGCTGTGCTCACTAATAATCTTAGTAGGTGAGATATGAACCTTTTCCCATTGGCGTGAAAAATGTGGCTTGTCTGAAACAAGCTTTGTCTTGCCAGACAATCTCAAGCATTCTTTGAATCAGTAATGAAATCCCCAACCTTTGCCAACTTGGATTTACATATCTCACTAGTTCAAGTTAAACACAGTTATTGTAAACATCCTGTTCTCCTTGGATGGCCTAACTGCTGCTAAATCTCGGTTAATATCTGCAAAAAACAAGTAAAATGTTAGTTCAAAGAGAGAACAGGTATCTTGCTAAGAGCACTGCAACTGAAGTTTAACTGACTGGAGTTTACTGGCTGTGCCCTACACTGGTGCTTAGAGACCACCATTGGTCAACATATGATTTGTTATTCACCCAACAGACTGACATTATAGTGGTGATGGTACCAAATTAAATAGAACTGCTTTCTTCTCATTTGTTTTGTTGAAGTGTATTCCAGTCTGTTAGCTTCACTGGACTTTTTTCCCTAATCTTGTAAAATAACTATAGGAGAGTGTCATACAAGGAAATATCTTTAGGACAGTAATAGTCACACTGTGGAACTGTTTTTGTATATATAACACTAATGATCAAATGTGTTCTGTGGCACCAAGCTTTTTTGCTTTGATGTGTGGTGAGTTAAAAAATAAAAAAAATGTGACCTAAGGAAAAGTAAATGAACAAGAAGGACAGACTATTCCTGTTATTAATTAATCAAACTTATCTATGGTTATGTTAGCTGTTATTTATTTTTTAGTATGCAGAATGAAAATATTCAGATATTATACCCTGGCCATTCAGTCTGATGTGGATGATTTAATTAAACTATGCAGTCTGCTGTACATTTCTTTTATTAATGAAGGCACTTTAGAGTATCTGCCAGAAACAAGAACCCTAAGCTATAGCTGCATGAGTAGAAGGGAGGACCTGGTTGAGTCATGTGACATAACTGCATCTTTCTTACCTGCAGCAATTAAATGTCACCTTCTTTTATGAAAATTATTGTTTCAGACTACTGTAAGCACTTTGGTTAGCTGCCCTCTGTGCTGTCCAATATACTGAACATTTTTTCATCAGCTAAAAAAAAGTACTGAATTAGCTCTGGAAATGAAGGGAAAGTTATAAAACCTTAAGAAGAGAGGTAAGACTGCCTGTCTGAAGAATGGCATAACTGAGTGCATCTTTCAGCCTGAATCTTATAGCACACTTTTCACAACAAACTTTGATATGCTTGTTTAATTAATGCTTCACCTTAATAATATACATATACTTTAACAGCACATCTCATTGATGTGTCTATTTTTTCAGCTGCCTTGGCCCTGCTGTTGAAAATTTCACAGTGTAAATCGTTGAAGCTTGATGAAGTTTTAGCCTGATTTGACTTGAAAAATAAACACATGCATACATACTACATAAATAATTGCACATTTGTTAGAGCATTAGAGAGAAAAAGTATATTCTTGAAAAAAAAAAACATAGGTTAATGATTACTTAACTTTGTTCTACAACTCGTCCATTCACTAAGGAAAAGAGCTGACTACCTTGATCTATATTTTTTCTTTAGCAGACATCTGCTTCATTTTTTTTTTCAGTAGCACAGTTGCAATTTTTTAATGTACAGAAGATTTTGATTCCACAGGGACGAATAAGGACATTTTGAAATATATTCTCCTGATAATAAGAATGAAGAAGTTTGTATCTTTGCATCTTAGAAAGTGCCACATTCTATGGCTCAGAGAACAAGGCATAGTCTATTCAGTGTTCTTACCCAGTTATGAAGCAGATAAAAACAAAGATTAACATACTCACCTAACTCAAATATCTGAAGTGGCAGTGTGAGGAAGCCAGAATGTGGAGTATAAGGGTTATTCTGACCAGGGGCAGTGCATACGTCATCAGATGGTGGTAACAGCAACAAAAATGAAACATGATTCCCAAACTCCAGCACTTCTTGGCTATAAAGTCGAAAGTATTTGGCCTGGAAAAGAAACAGCACTTTGGGTCAGCATTCTTATCTCAGTACAGAACAGATTCTGGTTTCAGTAGTTAACATACACTAAAATTTAACATCCTAAAACTTGCTATCCTCCCTTAGACTTCAAAGTTCTGAGCAACACATTCACTGAAAAATGCAATATGGTTGTCATGGGGATTGTTGCAGGAGGAGATTCATAATATGACTAGGCTTTGGTCCGAGGCAGACATGAGTTTTCTGGCTAGATCATACAGCAACTGGATATCCCTGGATGTCCCTAGCAGGTACAAGGATATTCTCTTACTCTGTGGCTATCAGCAAGAAGCATTGTTTTAAAAGACAGATTAATCTCCTCCATCTCCATCTCATTTTTTTTTTTGGTGAACCAGCTGAATGTTTATTATAATTAACTTGTCAGTCACTTTCAATGCTTCAAGTCTTGGAAGTGACCAGTGATCTCTCTCCATTTTTGCTTTTACAACTATTACTTTTTGTATTGTTATTCCACTTTTGGGGCATTTTTAAAGCTAACGGCATCCTCAGGAAAAAAGCAACCAACTAAATTACCACCTTAAATACTTGCTTTGCTTGGTAGAAGAGCATGGAGCAGAGAGTTGTGACTGATGCGTTGTGAGTGATGCACTGCATTTAACAAGAAAACTTCATTAAAAATTGGAAACAATAAAAGTTTTCATCTAATTTAGGCAGCTTCTCTGGGTTATATTTTGACTAATCAATAGCAGTTTCAGTGAAAGCAAGTAAAATGAGAGCCTTTCAATGAATCTACTTCCATCGAACCTCAGACATAAACTTTTCATGCAGGGAGAACACCTCACCACACCCCCAAACTTGCATTACCAACTCTGAGGTCACCCAGTAATTGAGAAAGATGATTACTGTACTGCTGATTAAAGTAGTTTTGGTGATTTATTTATCTTTGTTGAAACTAAAACCAATGATTGGGAAAACCCAAATTATTGTGTGGGGGGCATCTGATGGAAGAAATAACAAGTGAAAAAAGCTGCGTTCCTTACAAAGAATGTACCTAAAATAATACCTAAAATGGGCAGATCCAAGTCTTAGGAAGGAGATCCTTTTTCCTAATGTCATTTCCCAGTGATCGAAGGCGGCGGTGTTTAAGGAAAATTTATCTTGTATGGCATAGAAGACTCACCAACTACCAAATGATCTTTTGGCAGATGATTTTCTGACTTTGACAAAACAGCAATCCAGGACCACCACAGCTTCAGATAGGAAAACTTTAATAAAAAGTTAGCGCTTTCATGCCAATAACTCGGCACTTCTTCAGACAAAATACAAAGAAAAAGAACAACTCTTTATAATACAAGCAATTAATCAATTTAACAATTTATGTTCTCTTAATAAAGGCTTTAAAGCACATAGGCATTAAGTCCAGGACTTCTATGTGCCTACAACTTCATAATCCATTTACTTTCAGCTTTTTCATAGGTTCATAGGTTCATACTAGACTATCTGCCCTGGGGCAATTATAAGCCTAGCCCGATTCTGTATGGCTTACGCCACCCCTTGATTTGAGTATACTGTGCCCTTTTTAAGGTTTAGTTTACTGTGCCTCTGTCTAATAGTGACACGGGAGTAATCCCTGGGACAAACCTACAATCCCCCATCCACCTATCGAGATTCTTCTTGAAGAGATTCAGTGAGGTGCTCTGCCTCACATGAACTGGAATTCTATTCCAGAGCGAAGGGAGCCTCTGGGTTATGAACCTGTCCCTCCAGCAAGTTCTATTTATTTCTGTGCTGAGGTTCAAGTCCCTCGAGCGTGTGGCTCTAAGGGATTTAGATTTACTGAGGTGGAGCATGTCCATTAATTCTGGATTTGACATAGCTTTGTATGTCAGGCATAGATCGCCTCGAAGTAGGCAGTATGCATCTGAATAGAGCTGGAGTTTTTTTAACCGAGCAGCATATGGCATCTGTTTGAGACCCTTGATCCTCTTGGTGAGATACTTTTGGGGTCTTTCTAATTGCTGCAGGTGTCGGGTAAGGTACATCCCAAAAGGGGCATTGTATTCTATGATGGGCCTGATGAGGGATGAATAAAGGGGCACAATTACCTCTCTTGATCTAGATGTGAAACCCTTCGTGATGAGGTGGGCTATGTAGAAGGTCTTTCTAACCACTTTGGCAATGTGGTTTTCAAAGGAGAGATTGCTATCAACTTGGGTCCTCAGGTCCCTAAGAACTTTCTCTGTACTTAATGGGTTTCCGCCTATGTGGTAATTTGTGGGCACATTGTTTTTGCCAAAGGGTATGACTATACATTTTTTGGCATTTAGCTTTAAACCATGGCGCTGGCACCAGTTATCTGTCTCTGTGAGACCTTTTTGAAGGATGTTTGTGTCAGCTGGAGAGTTGATTATGGCGCCCAGTTTGCAGTCATCTGTGAACTTGGTGAGCCATAGTCCTTCCACATTTGCCTGTACCTCGGAAAAGTATATACCGAACAAGAGTGGTCCCAGGACAGAACCCTGTGGGACGCCACTTGTGACCGGTTTTGAGTCTGGCTCCAGCAACTCTCAATATATGGGTTCTGTCTTTGAGCCAGTTTGTGACCCATCTTGTGACATAGGGGTTTATATTTAAGCTGGATAGCTTATCTATGATGCCCGAGTGGGGTATTGTGTCAAATGCCTTTGCAAGGTCCAGATAGGCTGTGTGGACTACCTTCCCTTCATCTATAGCTTTGTTGACTGTTTTGAAGAAGTCAACCAGGTTCAAAAGGCAGGATCTGCCTTTGACAAAGCCGAACTGGGTAGGATCTAGTGTCTGTAGGTCCCCAATGTCTTTGTTTATGAGCTCCATTATGATCCTCTCCATAGCCTTGCAGACTAAGCTAGTCAGGCTTATGGGGCGATAGTTTCCAGGGTCCGTAGAGGCTCCACCTTTGTGGAGTGGGACCACTGTTGCTGTACGCCATTCTGTGGGCACATATCCTGTAGTGAGGCTGAGATTGTATAGCTGTTTTATTTGAGGGATTAGTTCCTCTTGGAGTTCATGTAGGATGCAACCTGGGACGCCATCTGGTCCCATGGAAGCAGTGTTTTTTGCTTTGGAGAGGGCAGCCTTCACCTGAGCATCTGAGATGTTTGGGAGGCAGCCTTCTGCCGGGATAGATACTTGCTCTTTAGGGGGGGAGGGGGTGGAGAAGTTTGCACTGAACCTGTCTGCCAGGATATTGGCGATGTCTGTGGGTTCAGTGTATTTTTGTCGCTTAGAATCAACTCAGAACAAGTTTGGGAGTTGCATCCCAGGTTTCTAACATAACTGAAAAAGCCTTATGATTGTCTTTGGTGTCCTGTGCAATTTTCTCTCGAAGCTGGCCTTGGAGGATTTTATGAGGGATCGTGATTTTTGCTAGTACTGATCAGAGATGCCTTCCCTATTAGAGATTTTGCTCTATCATGTAGTAGCTTCCTCCTTCTGTTGTACAGTTTATTTATGGCAGGGGTCCACCAGACTGGATGCCTGCCTTTGGATGATTGGGTCTTGGTTTTGTTTGGGATAGCATGATCCATGCATTCCTGGAGATGTCCGTAGAATGCACTTGTATAGGATTCTGCAGTTTGGGCCGTAGTTTCCACTGGCCCTGGGGCCTTGAAGGATTCCACTTCAGTTTTGAGAAGTGAGAAGTTCGCTTTTGAGAAGTTTTTCACTGTGGTTTTCTGGGCTGGGGGTGGGGTTGGGATGTGGACATCCAGTGAAATTAATTTATGGTCTGATCTTACCAATGAGGGATATACTGCTGGTGTGGAGCATAGAGTCCCCATGTTGGTAATGATCAGGTCTAGTATGTTGTCTCCTCTTGTGGGAGTGGTGACTAGTTGTTCCATAGCATTTGAGTTTATAATTTCCAGGAACCTTTGGGCTAAGGTGCTGGGGCTTGAGTAGTGTTCCCAGTCAATGTTTGGGTAGTTGAAGTCACCCAATATAATGGTGTTCGGAGAGATCTTCATGTTCTCCAATGTTTTCAGGAAAGCCGAGTGGGATTCCTGACTTTGAGAGGGTGGTCTGTAGGATGCTATAAACTGAAAAGCAGTCTTGCCCACTGTTAGTTGCACATGGATGGTCTCCGATACTTCATGCAATGCCACTAACCTGGAGGTGTGGATATCCTTGATAAATATGGAAACGTCCCCGCCTTTTGTGGTTCGGCCCGGGTTTTGGGGCCTATAAGCATGATATGAGGTATAGCCTGGTAGAGCTGGGGTGCTCTCTGGAGCCTTGAACCAGGTTTCTGTCACTGCACAGATATCTATGTTCTCCATACTGAGGAGAGCTTCAATGCATGCATCTTGAGGTTAAGACTTCTGGCTTAGCAGCATTACCCTTAGTTTCTTGTTCCTTGTGCTGTCTATGGGGTGGGTTTGATTTTTGAGTCTTGCCTAAAAAGGCACCATGGGGTGGCAAGAGCCTTTGCCAATATCCAAAGCCCAGTGGTGACAGGTGCAAGCCGCCCCTAGCGAAGCAACGTGGCTTGTCGAGCATGTCATCCCAGGCTGACAGACACTGGATCCCCTTTGAATGACACCAAAATTTTAGCCAATTGTTAAAATCGATCATTTTGTCTTTGTACTGTGGCATCATTCTAGGTGAGGGTAAGATGCTGCTCAAGGTCAAGGTCATACCAGCCTGGGCTACATGATCAGAGAGCTCCTCTATGTCTCTTTTCATGTAGTCCAGGGAGGTACGTCTCAGGTCATTCACACCAGCATGTACAATGACTGAGTCATATTTGTATTTGCTTTGGAGTGACCTGAGTGCTTGCGTTATGTGGTGGATCCTAGCACCCGACAGGCAGCTCACCGTGACCTTCTCTTTATTCAGCCTGGTGAGCGGGATGTCAGTGTGTCTGACAATAGAGTCACCTATAACAAGAGTATCAGGTGTGTTATTCAGCCTTAAGGGCTGTGGCTGCTTGGCACACTGACTTTGTGGGTTATGTGTTGTGTGTGTTTTGTTTTGAGGTAGCGTTTGCTTGGATGTCTGCTTTGGAGGTCTCTGTTGCTTAGGTAGATTTTTATTTAAAGCCTCCGAGTATGTTTTTGTGTATTTATGTGTTTGGTTCACTGATGTGGTGGGACTATGTGATACTGGAATTGTGTTGTGTGAGGTTACCTTCTCCTCCTGACTGGTTACACCAGTTTTGAGATGAGAGAGCTCAGCCTCCAGTTTGGCTAAATAGTTGCATCTCTCACAGATATTTGAACCTGTTTGGAGGAGGAGAGGGTTGTCCGTGTACATGAGACAGTTGTAACATTGCCTCAAAATTCCCAGATTCACCAGCTGGACTGGAGAGGAAACCATTGACTGACCTTTGGACATGCTAGAGTAATATAGGGAAACTGAATTTAAGACGGACCAATAGAGGACAGGGTAATCGAGAGAGTATAAGAGTAAGTAGTGCTTATGGTTTAATAGTGCTAACTTGTAGGATTACTTAATTGGACCAGTGAAGGGCCTTAGAATGAGAATATGGTGTTTAAATTGAGAGATAGAGCAGTTCTAAGGAAAAAGTGAAGAGCAGACTTTGTGGAGCCAGGAATAGTTTAAACCCAATTAGGCGGCGCTGCCCGCTGTTGCGCTATGCACAAATCCGCGCAAAACCGCGCAAAAGAGGGTTTTAAGAGAGGAAGATGAAGGAGTTTTGGAATTGACCCAAAATGGCCAATAAAACTACAGTTTCAAGTCAGTAACCACTCCCACAGGGGCAGGCAGGCTGCTCAATGTTTTTCACTGCCACTGATCAACAGAGAGACTTCCCTTTAGCCCAAGCAAAAAATGGCCTCACAGAAACCTACAAACAGTTCAAGAACAGCAAGCCTGTAACTGAACTTTTTTAAATCTCAGAAAAGTGGGAAAAAAGCAAGATTTCTTTTGTTTGTTTTGGTTTTTTTCAGAGATAGCAGAGGTTCACAAGTATCAACAAGTTATAACAGTGCAGTAAATGACCCCACACAAGAGTGCTAGGCCAAAGACAGATAAAATGCAAGTTTTGAGAAAAAAACGATTTTAAAAATAAGTGCAAACAGAAAATTCAGTAAACAGCTCTAGGTTGTGCTCTAAATACAGTTACTAATGCAGAAATCAAGTTTAACAAGCCAGAAAATGCTCAAAATATGTGGCTATGCAGAAAAACTTAGCAAATAAACAGAGGAAAAATACTTAAAATCTCAAAAGTGGCTCCTTTCTTCTCTCAGCGTTTTCTCCTCTTGGTGGGTGCTTCACCAACAGCCAACAAGTCTGAAAAGATGCCAAAACCACGAGGCAACCAGGTTTTAAGAGAGGAAGATGAAGGAGTTTTGGAATTGACCCAAAATGACCAATAAAACTACAGTTTCAAGTCAGTAACCACTCCCACAGGGGCAGGCAGGCTGCTCAATGTTTTTCACTGCCACTGATCAACAGATAGACTTCCCTTTAGCCCAAGCAAAAAATAGCCTCACAGAAACTTACAAACAGTTCAAGAACAGCAAGCCTGTAACTGAACATTTTTAAATCTCAGAAAAGTGGGAAAAAAGCAAGATTTTTTTTTTTTTGTTTTTTCAGAGATAGCAGAGCTTCACAAGTATCAACAAGTTATAACAGTGCAGTAAATGACCCCACACAAGAGTGCTAGGCCAAAGACAGATAAAATGCAAGTTTTGAGAAAAAAACGATTTTAAAAATAAGTGCAAACAGGAAATTCAGTAAACAGCTCTAGGTTGTGCTCTAAATACAGTTACTAATGCAAAAGTGTTTAAATCACCACCCCTTTTGTTAACATAAAACCCCTGTAATACTAAAAAACAGAAAGAATGATCTTTAAAAACTTGAACATGCCTATACAGAGCATCGCTGTCATCTTTATTTCTTATATAACCAACATGCTCTAAAATCCCTTCCATTAAAGTCCTAATGGTTTGCCTAAATAAAACAACAGCATTTTGTGCATGAAGCAATATATATAAGGTGTTTACTAGTGCAGTCTGCATAAAACCTAGGGTTAAAACCAAAAACAAAACCATTAGATGGATCTGTAAATGTTTTAGTGTCTGAAATGTGTTGACATGCAGTACAATTCCTGCACATAGAAGTACCCAATCTATCAGAAAGAGATAAGGCAGCACTCCTTTTACCATAACAAAGCTGCCTTTTGAGAGACATACCATTCGTAAAACAAAATTGTGGAATAACACCTACAACATCAGAAACAGAAATATCTGAGGTGAGTACGGGCCAATTCTTGCATATCACATCACAAATATCCCCAGTGTTACTAGTAAAAGTAATTACCAGTCTAACATAATTCCTGTTGAATACTCTAGTCCTAACACTGTGATTATCTTTTTTAGAAAAAAATGGTCTGGCTGAACCAGACCTAACTTCTCTCACATTATCCATAGCTGAATTAACCTATCTGGCAGAATAACCTCATACTTGTAATTCTTGTTGCAATGTACCTAAAGCTGTATTGAATGTCTCATTACTGGTATGTAATCCTGAAGTCCTAAAGACTTGATTCCTAGCTATGTTCGTATGTGCAGGATGCATACTATTGCGATGAAGTAAAGTATTCCTTCTACAGGTTTTCCTAAACACTGCGGTTTGTAACCCACTAACATCTTTATATAAATAAACATCTAAAAAATCTATACATGTCACATGTGCATTAACAGTAAAGCACAAAAAGTTGGTCGTGGACTCAAGGTAGCTAACAAATGAATCCAGCTCAGAAATAGTCCCAGCCCATAAAAAAAAAATATCATCCACAAATCTCCTAAAAAAACTTCAGTTGTGATAAGTATCCATGGACAGAGAAAACAAATTGCTCTTCCCAGTTAGCCATTACAAGGTTGGTGTAGCTATTGGCACAAGATGTACCCATAACCACTCCAACTTTCTGCAAATATATGCACTCCTCAAACATGAAGGCATTGTTCAACAAGATAATATCTTACATCACCCATTACCCGAAACAATGGGTCTTAAGGGTTGGTCACTACTGTTCTTAAGTACCTTAGGTAACCCATGAATCACAGGTAAAAGGGGGAACTCAACAGTAAAGTAATCATATAAGTCTGGATCTATCATACTATTCATAAGCAAATCATACAATTCGTCACGTACATATTGAATCAACCTTTTCAAAGAGGCAGGTTGCAATTTCACATAGATACATTCATCAGACAGCATAGTAAACATCTTCTGTATACACGACACCTTATCAAACACAACAATGCCCCCCCCCCTTATCAGCAGGTCTAATTTGAATATTATCATTCTCTCTTAACATTTTCAGAGCATCTCTTTCAGTATGAGTCAGATTCACAAAATACTTATTACATTGAGAACCACATTCTGCATATAAACTAATAATATCTTGTTCACATTTATTCAAAAACAACTCTATAGATGTTAAAAACCTGGGACAAAACACACTTGGTTTCTTATATAAATTAACACCACTGTCAGCAGGAGAATGGTTTTTAACATGATACTACGAGCAAATAAACAGTTGTAACATAATTTCAACAGGATCTGCTTTAAAGGCAGGTATAAAAGAAAGTCCATGGTTTAAAGCACTAACCTGCTCAGCTGTAAGCTGAACAGAAGAAAGGTTGAAAACTAATGTGTTCTTGGCTGCTACCAATCCTGTTTCTTCTTTCCTCTTCTCTCTCCATGGTGGAAAATCCTTGATGGCCACTGGCAACAATAGAAAAGGAGTTGGTGTCACTACGGGACTTGCTGAATGTTTACGTTTAGCTCCTTGGCTCTCAATTGCATCCGCAGACATCCAAGCTACTATCTCAGCTGAAACAGAGGCCCCTAGGGCTTCTGATGATGTCATTACTCTCACAGACGGCAAAGAGATGTGGCTAGCCTCTCGTTCAGAAGATTGACAAGCAGTTTCATTCACAATTATTGAAGGGGCATGCCTATCAGCAACAGAAGCTACATTCAACGTAAAACTCTTGTTTTTATTAACATTAGGTTTTCACTCAAAACATTACTGTCATCTTTCGGACAAACAAAAATATGGCCTTTACTAAAGTCAGCAAAGTCACAATTCAATTTTTTACCCTTCAGTGCTTTCAGTTTATTTTCATAAACCGACACATTAGTAAAAAAAATCTCAGCAAGTCTCATCATATACAAGTCAGGTACATCTCTCAAAGTCATTTCTTTAAGGAGCACATCAACTTCTTTGGGCAAATCATCCTCCATAGGTTTAAAAAAGTTAATTAGTAGGTGCATATAGTTAGAACTAAGCTCTATATTTAACTCCTGCCACTTCCGTAGCAGGTCTGGATAAGCAGTTCCTTGTGTAGGCATCTGCAGTACCCTTAAGCCTCTGGGCACCACCTTAAAATGCAGACAGGCTTCAAAATGAAGTCATTGCCATTGATATTGTTTAAGTCTATATAAAGTATTCTCAACATCTTTAAGTTTATTGGCAAAAAACTCAGAATCAATAACACTCATTTCTTCCGGAACCTCTCTATCCCCTAAATGCAGGGCAAATAAAGGGTTCTTCTCAACATGTATCAAATGTTGCAATGTCCTCATGGAAATAGTCTGCTCACCACTAGCAGGTCTATAGCCCAGTTCAAGGTCAAAACCATCAGCCATGTCTGCCAAAAGTAACGAACAAGAGAAAAATGTAGACTATAAAATGATACCAAGGCAGCAAAGATCCCAGCAAGGCAAACAGCGTACAATGACAAAACAGCAATCCAGGACGACCACAGCTTCAGATAGGAAAACTTTAAAAAAAATAGCTAGGCCAACCTTGTAATGGCTAACTGGGAAGAGGAATTTGTTTTCTCTGTCCACGGGTACTCATCACAACTGAAGTTTTTTAGGAGATTTGTGGACGATATTTTCTTTTTATGGGATGCGACTATTTCTGAGCTGGATTCATTTGTTAGCTACTTTGAGTCCACCTTTTGGAAATTTTGAAATTGCAACCTGCCTCTTTGAAAAGGTTGATTTATTATGTAACCAAAAGTAAGCAGAATCCAAGCCAAAAGTACTAGTAACCACCTACACAATAATTACATACTAGTTGCAACCTATCAGGATGCTTCAATTGAATTTAAAACAGCGAAATCATTTTTGTTTTTTTTTGAATTATTCATTCATGATTAATTCAAATATTCATGAGTACTTCATTTTCATTTAAAATCATCATTCTGACAAATGTGTTCAATCAATGTTACATATATTTCTGTTTAAAAAATTTTTTAAATGTAAATATCAATAAAAAAAAGTACTATAAATACAGTTTATCCACAATAAAAAATAAAATGCAAAAATAAAAAACAAAAAAAAAAAACAAACAAAAATATATATATGTGCCTATGCATTTGAATCGTGTATTTGTCTTTATTAAACCAGTGCATTAATTTTTATTATTATTCTATTCACATCCTCACTTTCAAAAGTTTCAACTATGTACAGACACATATATATATATATATATTTATTTATTTATCTATTTATTTATTTGTTTGTTCATGCATTTGTTTTTTATTTTGGACATTAACTTTTTTAACCTGGTACATAAGTATTAAACTGTATTTAAATGACTTATTTACATGATAAAAATCTTTTTAAGAAATATATGTAACATTGATTTTAAATGAACACATTTGTCAGAATGAGGGGCGTATTTTAAATGAAGTACTCATGAATATTTAAATGAATTACTCATGAATATTTAATTCAAAAGGAAACAAAATTGATTCGCTGTTTTAAATTCAATTGAAGCATTCTGATAGGTTGCAACTAGTATGTAATTAAATAAAAATGGGTTTTTGTACAGTTGCCAGCATCTGATGAAGTCGAATGGTTTTATGACGAAAACGCACTTGTATGTGATTAAGGCGTTTATGGTGTGCTTTCAGTGTCGTGGCTCAATAAAGAACCAATTTTTGGGATATCCTGCTTCGTTTTTCCTGGCTTGTGTAGGTGATTTATTATGTACATGATGAATTGTATGATTTGCTTATGAATAGGATGATAGACCCAGACTCATATGATTATTTTACTGTTGATATCCCCATTTTACCTGTGATTTATGGGTTACCTAAGGTACATAAGAACAGCAGTGACCCACCCTTAAGACCCATTGTTTTGAGTAAGGGGTGGCTAACTGAACCCATGTCTATTTTTGTAGAGCATGATTTAAGAACTGTAGTCAATAAGATATATACTATCCTTAAAGATACACAGCATTTTTTACATGATTCATATGAATATAATTTGGTTCATGACGTTTCTAATTGTTTATTGGTCACATGATGTGAATATGCTTTTTACAGTCATACCTAATATTGAAGGTGTTGAGGCAGTGAGGTTATTTTTACATAGACATAGTGATTTTTCTCATGACATCATTTTTTTGATTTGTACATTTTTAGATATTATCTTGGAGAACAATGCCTTCATGTTTGAGGAGTGCATGTATTTGAAGAAGGTTGAAGTGGCTATGGGCACGTCTTGTGCCAATAGCTATGCCAACCTTGTAATGGCTAACTGGGAAGATGAATTTGTTTTCTCTGTCCACGGATACCCATCACAACTGAAGTTTTTAGAAGATTTGTGGACAATATTTTCTTTTTCTGGGATGGGACTATTTCTGAGCTGGATTAATTTGTTAGCTACCTTGAGTCCACGACCAGCTTTTTGCGGTTTAGTGTTAATGCACATGTGACATGTATAGATATTTTAGATGCTCATTTATATAAAGATGTTAGTGGGTTACAAACCGCAGTGTTTAGGAAAACTTGTAGAAGGAATACTTTACTTCATTACAATAGTATGCATCCTGCACATACGAACATAGCTAGGAATCAAGTCTTTAGGACTACAGGATTACATACCAGTAATGAGACATTCGATACAGCTTTAGGTACATTGCAACAAGAATTACAAGTATGAGATTATTCTGCCAGAGAGGTTAATTCAGCTATGGATAATGTGAGAGAAGTTAGGTCTGGTTCAGCCAGATCATTTTTTTCTAAAAAAGATAATCATAATGTTAGGACTAGAGTATCCAACAGGAATTATGTTAGACCAGTAATTAGTTTTACTAGTAACACTGGGGATATTTGTGATATGCAGGAATTGGCGCATACTCACCACAGATAGTTCTGTTTCTGATGTTGTAGGTGTTATGACACATTTTTGTTTTTTAAGAATGGTATGTCTCTCAAGAGGCAGCTTTGTTATGGTAAAAGGAGTGGTGCCTTATCTCTTGCTGATAGATTGGGTACTTTTATGTGCAGGAATTGTACTGCATGTCAACACATTTCAGACGCTAAGACATTTACATGCAGACTGCACTAGTAAACGTCTTATATAGCTTGCTTCATGCACAAAATGCTGTTGTTTTATGTAGGCAAAACCATTAGGACTTTAAAGGAATGGATTTTAGAACATGTTGGTTATATAAGAAATAAAGATGAGAATTGTGCTCTGTATAGGATGTTCAAGTTTTTAAAGATCATTCTTTTTGTTGTTTAGTATTACAGAGGTTTTATGTTAACAAGAGGGGTGGTGATTTGAACAATTTTATTGAGAAGGCTGAAAGTAAATGGATTATGAAGTTGCAGGCACATAGAAGTCCTGGACTTAATGCCTATGTGCCTTTAAAGCCTTTATTAAGAGAACTCAAATTGTTACATTGATTAATTGCTTGTATTATAAAGAGTTGTTCTTTTTCTTTGTATTTTGTCTGATGAAGTGCTGAGTTTTTGGCAGGAAAGCGCTAACCTTTTATTAAACTTTTCCTATCTGAAGCTGTGGTAGTCCTGGATTGCTGTTTTTGTCATTGTATGCTGTTTGCCTTGTTGGGATCTTTGCTGCCTTGGTATCGCTTTATATTCTACGATTTTCTGACTTTGTTAGGGACACCCAGGTGTCAAATATCCACGGAACAGAAATCCACTGACAGACCAAATGTGCTGTCTCACAAGCATACTAGGATTAGTCACCTGTGAGTCACATGTCTGTTCCTCAGTTGCCCAAACATCTGTCATCAGGCTTTGATTATAAGAAGTTTGTTGTGGAATATTTTCCAGATTTTGCAGAAATCAAACTTTTCTCTTCAGGGTAAAATCTTTCTACCCTCTACTGTGGTAATTACTTGTGCTAAAAAGAAAAGTTATCTTATTCTCTCTTGGAAGTGACTAGTAATCTCTCTCCATTTTGCTTTTACAACTGTTACTTTTTGTATTGTTATTTCTACTTTTGGGGCATTTTAAAGCTATCAGCATCCTCAGAAAAAAGCAACCATCTAGATTATCACCTTAAATGCTTGCTTTGCTTGGTAGAAGAACATGCAGCAGGGAGTTGTGGGTGATGAGTTGTGAGTGATGCACTGTATTTAACAAGAAAACTTCATTAAAAATAGGAAGCAATAAAAAGTTTTATCAAATTTAGGCAGCTTCTCTGGGTTATATGTTGACTAATCAATAGCAGTTTCAGTGAAAGCAAATAAACTGACAGCCTTTCAATGAAACTACTTCCATCGAACCTCAGACATAAACTTTTCTTGCAGGGAGGACACCTCCCCACACACCCCAAACTTGTATTACCAACTCTGAGGTCACACAATAGTTGAGAAAGATGAGAACTGTACTGCTGATTAAAGTAGTTTTGGTGATTTATTTGCCTTTATTGAAACTAAAACCAATGATTTGGCAAAAACAAATTATTGTGCGGGAGGCATCTGAAGGAAGAAACAACCAGTGAAAAAAGCTGCATTGCTTACAAAGAATGTACCTAAAATAATACCTAAAATGGAAATGTCCAAGTCTTAGGGAGGAGATCCTTCTTCCTAATGTCAGTTCCCAGTGATCAAAGATAGTGGTGTTTAAGGAAAATTTATCATGTATGGCATAGAAGACTCACCAACTACCAAATGATCTTTTGGAAGATGATTTTCTGACTTTGTTAGGGACACCCAAGTGCAAATATCCATGGAACAGAAATCCACTGATTGACCAACTGTGCTGTCTCACAACCATCCGAGAACTTGTCACTTGTGAGTCGCATGTCTGTTCCTCAGCTGTCCAAACATCTGTCATCAGGCTTTGATTATAAGAAGTTTGTTGTGGAATATTTTACAGATTTTGCAGAAATCACTTAATGTTTTCTCTTCAGGGTAAAAACTTTCTATCCTCTACTGTGGTAATTACTTGTGCTAAAAAAAAGGCATCTTATTCTCTCTGCATTTTCTGCATTTGAACAGTAGGCATATGTTGTGTACACAGACCTAATCCAATCTTCTTTGGGGTTTTCAGGACAAGAAAAAAGTGCCTATATTCCTAGCTGTCTCTCTGACACTTTTTTTTTTGCATTTTTGTGTCTGTTATCCAAAGGCATGTTTGAATGCACAATGCATCCTTTGCTGAAAGATTTCAACAGCCAGTTGATGAATGCCCCAAATGACAGGGGGACACTATTTGTAGACCCCTCAGTTGATATTCAAAAGATATTTTAAGAAAAGTAGAAGATCATGCAAACAATTAATGTTGTTCTGTCTTCCATTCATAGGTACTCCAGGAGTTAACCATAAAAATTCAGATCTTTTTTATGTGAAATGCATCAAACGCAGCAGTATAGACAATGAAAGCAGTATCATAAACAGCAGCAGGCTTGGAAGGACAGGAAGATAATTCTTGCAGCAGCCTGAGGCCAGGCAGAAGTTACAGTACTCAATAATATAGTAGCCAGTGAGAACTAGGGTCATCTTCTTTTCTTCTCCCCCAGCATCAAATGCCTAATGGGAGAAATTGGTTCCCTTTAACATGAGAGAATCAGATGAGGAAGGCAGTGTACGTAGGTTTCATGTGTCATTTTGCCAAATGTCCTCTCTTCAGTGTCATCCTTCATACTTCAAGAAACCAGTTACTGTGCACCTTAACAATTACATCACAGTTAGTGGAATTTGTAGTGGAATTTCAAGCAATTTAGCTAGTTTCAGCTACTACACTTAATATTAGTCAAAAGGCTGAGAAGAAGGTAGATATTTCTCCAAATTACTGCTAGTTCCAAAAAAGGAGGATCAGTGGAGGCCAGTTTTTGGAACACTCAGATCTGAATACGTTTATACAATTTAGCAAATTCAAAATGGTGGAACTACAGGTTCTGCTCCATTGTTTATAAGAGATGCATACCATATTATCTAACACATAAATGATGCTTCCTTGCTTATTTCCATTCACAAAGCCACCCCAGTAGTTCCTCTGGCTGAAGGTGGGGGCATACTATTATCAGGTTTACCCTTATGCAGCAGTAGCATTGTTGCCTCACAGCAAGAGGTTCACCCATTCGATTCTCAGCTGGAGTGCGAGGAGTGCCTTCTGTGTGGAGTCTGCATGTCCTCCCCGTGGTTGGGTGGGTGTTTGAAAGACATGCGTAAATGGGCGTGCCTTCGTTGAAGGTTGGATGTCGAGCTGGCACCTTGGTGTTCGTGAAAAATCTACTGCCAATCATTAGTGGATCAGAGTTCTGCTGTGGAGACCCGTAACCAGGAAAAGCTCAAACAAACAACCATTGCCAGCAAGTGCCTAGTTACAGTAACTGCACATAGACGAATGAAGTGAGTACAAATATACCCATCCCTGGATGAATGGCCCAAGCCTGTTTACCTCAGAGACTATCAACAGCTCTGAACCTGGGATTCTCTTTGAACCCTTGGATGTCAGATCTTTCCCATTCTCATGAAAAAAAAGTGTTTGGGGGATATCCTGTATGCAGTTGAATTGTAAAGTATTCATCAAGTGACTGAAGAGACCTTGCTGAATGTTCTATGTTACATGACATCCTCATACTGATGATTTCCAATGTTACAGACATCTGTGTAAAATTAATGGCACTGAAGAAGCTTTGAAACTAAAACTCCAAACAATTAGATTAGACCCTCCCCTTGATATCAGCCATGGTGAAGGAATTCCCATGTTAGTGTAGTCGTATTTCATTAAACCCAAGACTCCTTTTCCTTCTTCTGGTCTCAGACCAGAGACTGGCAACAGATGCATTGGACTTTGCATAAGAACCCCATAGCAAGCAATTCCAGGTCAAAAGCTTGTGGCACAAATTGTAAAAACTATGCAGACCATCTCAAAACTATTCTGTCAGACTTATTACACATGCATAAATGCAATGGTATCATAAACACTCCCTCAAAGGATTTCAGTCTTTTTTGTAAAATAAAAACATGTTGAAGGGATAGGTTTCTATCACAGACAATACTATTTCTATGGAACCATCTTCCACTGTACATAAAGCAGAGCACGTCTCTTACTCTATTCAAATGCATTTTGGATAAATGGATGGGTAGTTACCTCTGGTTTAGTACCCCTGTCCCTCAAGGATTGAGGAAACATGACAAATTACCAACACAAAATCCTTGTTCAGCTTATTTCAGGGTTATACGAATGCAAAATACAAGGACTAAAACTATTATTGGAATGTAAGGCTATGCTTCTTAAGATACCCACAGATCAATAGCCTAGCTTATACCTATGAACCTAAGGAAGAAGTTAGAGCTGATATAGTTCCATGAACTATCTGTTACAGGATACTACTATATTTTTCTTTGTACTGCTATGGATACATAATAACACCACTCTGTACTATTTCTGTTTTGGTTGACATTCATGGCGAATATATTATACTTGTTACAATTTCTTTGCACTTAACTGTCCACAGATGAGAGTCATGAGCTATTTCAATACCATTTGTCTTCTTAATTGTTTTGGGTACTGTTATTTTGTAATCTTTGAATATTAAGTCCTGGATCCAACTTATTTTTTTATTGACAAAAAAATAAAATGTAATTTCTTTCCTTAGAGGAATTATGATCAGGATAGCCCTTCAATGCAACATCTTTTAGTGATTGCATTCCAAGTCACTATACCTCTGAAACTCTTTTACCTTTTCTTCTGTTATTGGTAATTTGGCGTAACCCAAACACTCTCCAATTCTGTTAACAGCTCTTCATGCTTGTCTGGGTAAACTCATGTTTCTGTATATTAAGTGAATCCTCTACAGCCTTATATACCTTGTACAAAGACTTTCCGAAGAAGCTTTAAAAGGGGTTGTGATCTGTTCCTGGAATTACTTAGAAATATTTCTCATAATCATACAATATTGTCAAAAGTTCCCCTTTCCTGAGCATATCTATCTTGTACACCTGTAAATGCTGTTAACCTACAAGCAACTAGAAATTTCCCTTGTAAAATCACAGCTCCAATACCATTCTGAGTGGCTTCAACTTGCAATTCAAATGACTTATTAACATCATAATTTAATGCTCATGTACTTTTAACCCGCTTGTTGAGCATTCCAGAACTATTTTCTGTTCACATCTCTAATCCCAGGCTATATCTTGTAGTAGTAGTAGTTATTTACAGGCATACTTATTTCAGACACACTAGCCATAAACTTTGTAAGATACCACAACATTCCTAGAATGTAATGTTTTCTTATCTTTTGGATTTGGCATTTGCACATCTCCTTTGACATTTTCTGTATCAAGCTTTAGTCCTTCTTACATCAGAATAAAAGCCATGTATTTCAGGCTTTGCCCTCTTATTTTTACATTTGCTTTTATTTATCATTTAATTACGCTGCCTTAATCTAATCATCAGTTATACAGTTTATTGTCATATGTGTACTGTGTCTGACCTATATTAATATATCAGCTATGCTTTCAGAACTATACAATGCTCAAATATCTGTGCAGCAGCTCTATGGAACACTTTTGACTATGATGAAATTTTAAATGGAACTATAGTGAATCTGTACCTTACCAATAGCACATTCATTGTACACAATAAGAACCTTTCTTTTTTCTGGGTTTTCCTACCAGAATCTCTAGTTAATATCTAGTACTGAAAAGCATTTCTTCAGCTTTAGCAGAAGTTCTCTCATTTGATCACTTTATTTGTATCTTGAATATCTATACAAATATGAATCCTGTCTTGCTTTACAAAAGTTATCAGAATATTCATTTATTGCTGTTGCTCTAAGTGATCTAAGTACTTCTTATTAATACTTAAGTTTTTCATTTTCTCCAGTTACTGCATACTATCTGAGAATTCTCAGTGAATTTGTCACTGACTCTGTACATATGTACATATGCACTTTTTATTTGTGTCCTGTAATGTTGTTTTACCATTTCTAATTCCTCACCATCTTAATGGCCCAAAAATGAAGAGAATGCATTTCATTAAGTGCAGTAATTTCAGAAAGGATTTTTCTTCTGAATTTTACAATTAGATCTCAATAGAATTTGACTTAATGGCACCTCCAGGTGATTAGAATATATTGACAAAGTGCACACAGTTCTCCAGTGAGTATATTTAGTTAGATGTGGCACTTGTATTTAGATTTACCTCAACACAGTACTTACTAGTTTTCAGCATTTCTCACCAACTATTTGATTTCCATTTTTACCTATGTATTTTCTGACTTCATTACATAACATTTTCACTCCAGTAACAGTAATAAACAACTCATTTTCATGTTTCTGTTCAACAACATACAAATTATTTTGAACACACCTGTGTTTAGCCTTACATATCTTTGCATAATTTACTTTCAACACACGTTCTACAAGACGTGGAAAAGCAGTATTGTGCTTCATCCACTACTGACTATTAAGTGAGGCTTGAATTTCAATTGTATTTCCTTTTGTTTGGCCATATGGTTGTTTTTCTTAATTGTCACATGCTTTGTGTTTTATAGCCATTATGTTTGCAGGACATCCTCACCTTACTTTTAATTTTTGGCATTTTGATTGGTTCATGTTTTACATTACATTTTTTTTCCTCAAAAAATTATTCTCATGATGTATTAATAATTTGACACTTGTTCTGCAAACATCCATTTAGTCTGATAAGGTCAGATATGTTTCTCTTAGATGCTCTACCATTGTGTCATTATTTATTTTACCACAAACTATTCTGCCTATAATTATGAATCATGTAACTGACCAAATTCACAGTTTTTGGTTTTCATCTTCAGCTCAGTAAAACAAGCATTTATACTCTTTATAGGACCGTGTGCACTTTTAAAGAACACACATTGGACAAGAGACAGTTTTTTTTAGACTAGCAAAACGTCTTGAAAAGTAATCAAGTTAACTGTCTTCAAGGTTTCTTTCCTGGTGATATCCATAAATGTGGTGCACTGTATCTTTTCAAGTTTCTCAGCTACTTTAGTCACATTTCTGGATTCAAACCTTCTAGTTCACATGAAATAAAAGACTTGCAAGTGGTGGTAGCAACTGAAACTTTTTTCTCTGGAAAATTTTACTTCTTTACCTGTAAATGCATTAATTCTTGAAAGCAAATGTATTTTGTCCCTTTTTCAAATATAGTTCCCACTTTAACACCATGCAGTGTATTTTGGTTTATCAGAATAGTGAATAAATAAACAGACAGTGAGAATCTGTGACTAACTTCCATAAGATCTATATTTCTAGTAAACTCTTTAGAAGAAGCTTGCACGATGTGTCAGTATGCTTCCTATAGCTAGCTCATTGTATTGTTACAAATGGGCTGTTAAAGTAAATTCCTTCATTTTCCATCCCAAGTGTAAATAAACCTATAGATATGGGTATAGCCTCCTTACTATATTCAGTCTCTAACTGTACAGCTTCTGGTGGAAAAAGTGTGTTATTAACGCAATCTATTTTGTTGCTAAAGATGTCTTCCTGAACATTTTGATAGAGCTGTAATCTCCTGTAATGACATCAAAAAAGATGGATCCAGAATGCGTCACTAACTAAGCTGGTGTACGTGTTTCTATATTGCCATGCTAAGTGCAGAAAAAGGAAAGTTTTTTGCTCCAGATGTTATCAGTTATGTCTTACAGGAGGAATGCCTTACATTAAAAATTATTATATGTGATGATATGATAATGAAACCACAATGAAAGTATATAAGTCAGTGTTATACTTAAGAAGTAAGTTGTTCAAATAGAATACCTAGCTGGTATATGTAAATCATGTTCAGTCTCTACATAACATCATTTTGTAGGTGTAGGCATATTAAGAAACAGTGAAATTAAGACATCAGAAAACATTCTGTAAACTTGCTCTGATAGCCACCAGCAAGCCAAGACAGGTCTACTTTACCCATCAAACTTTGATGTTAAAAAAAAAAAAAAATCAGAGGCTAGTAATGCAATGGGGGAAATGTCAGAATGCAAGAAAAAGCTTAACCTCTGATGTTGAGTGTTCTCTTTTGGTTATAGAAATGCCCAATGGTGATATAGAAAAATACTCCTGGGAAATGCTTGAGGCTCCTATAAAAATCTGGACCCTAGTAGGCGGTCATAACTTTACAAAACTTAAGTCTTCATATTGAGTTTAATAAATACGGTAAACATGGCTAAAAGATACCCTTATCACTTGCAAAACAAATGAGTTGCAATGCTAATTATAGGGTCATCTTCCAATTAAAGTTTTAAGGAGGTAAATATTCTACAACCATGCATTCTATGCATCTGAATGCATTACGGAAAAAAAAGGCAGGGCTTTGTTAAACATAGTTGTCCACTGGTATTTATTTATAAAATAACATCAGATCCATCATAAATGCTGCACTTAAAATCTATAAGGTGGGAATCTATTCTACACTAAAGATCCTGTTATTTAAACATCTACACTTATCATCATTACTTCATATAATTGTACTGTATTCACCATATTGACCATTACCATAGAAGACTTATAAAATGAATTAGGGAGTATCAAGCAGTGTCACTCCTACTCCTTGGCATGGGTGGATTGTCCCACAACATGCTGTACAGAACTGTGGCCACGCTCATTTTCTTGACTTGATATCCATCTTGTAGTGTTTGGAAAATATGTTCATAGGTTCATGTGAATGGATGTTCATGTAGCAACCTTCACAAATACACTAGATAGAAAGATTCTTGATGGTTTCTGACTTGGTGGAATGAACTCTTACATCCCCATTTGAAATTCTGTTGCATCTGTTATAGCAAAAAGTAATTCACTCACTCAAACATTTGAAAAGTGTTTGATTAACCACTGGATGACCATGTTTCCCTCTAATAAGGGACATGAACAGCCAGTCTTACTGTCTGAATTGTTTAATCTTATCACTATAATATCTGCGGTGCACTGGTGCAACAGTTAGCATTGTCACCTCACAACAGGTTCTCTGGTTCGATTCTCGGCTAGGGTACCTTCTGTGTGGAGTCTACATGTCCTCCCTGCATTTGCGTGGGTTTCATCCCACATGCTAAAGACATGAATCTGGAGCATTTCACCCTGGGCCTCCACTGAAAATGGGCTCTGTCCTAGTTGGACTTTCCCAGTAAACAAATGTTAAATAAATAAATAAAAATCTGACTTGCCTGAGTACATCCACTGAATGCATGATTTTCTCCCCTTTATTCTTTTGTTTTGGGAAAACATATAATTAGACAGCTGATTAAAATGACAGTTCTGAAACTATTATATGCATGAAGGAGGGATTTGTTTATATTGACATAGTATCTTTATGGAAAATGGTGTTGCATTCACAGCACAATAATATTTGCAGCTCAGAAATCCTTTTGATTGAAGCAACTGTAGTGACTGCCACCAGGAAGACTGAGATCAACTGTGCTGATAAGCTGAAGTGGGAGGAGACAGCAATAACTGCTCAATGGCCAAGTTATTATCCCAAGCAGGTGATACTGGATATTTGGAATGTGTCACGAGTAAGACCTCATCAGAAATTGTTTCTTTGTCTCAATATATGATTTACTGAGGGATTTCAGAAGGGTGCAGACCATACTGGATGTCATTTAATAACCCTTTACAGATGAAAAAGACCTGGATGAATCAAGAGATACTGCATCACTTAGGGAAGTGGCTATGATATTAAGGCCAAGTCTTTTCTATTACACCAGTGTTAACATGTATTCCACTTAGATAAACAATATTTCCTGGTGGAAGGCCTATTTATCTCATTCAAAATAGATTGCACCTCCTCTGACAACTAATGGATATGGATAATGAACCAGATATTATCCAAGCTATTTATTCTTTATTTGTTCCCTGCAGACCTCGTTGTTACTGGCTTGGCCCCCAGTAACCAATGCCCATGCTGGGTCTGCAAGCTAGTCTCTAACCCTACTGGACTTAATCCATTTTTGCTGGTGACAAGTCATGGAATCGGAGGGTGTCCTGGGAGCTCAGCTCTTTTTTTTTTTTTTTTATGACTTACCTACTTCTCTTTCCCCACCAGCACACTCAAAATTTATATTTGAGGGCATCTCCCCTCTTTGGACCACACCCCTTTAGGGAGCATAACAATGAGCATCCTCCCACCTGAGATGGGCACACCAACAGCAAAGGTCTGACTGTTCAAAAAATCTATGGGTAGGGTGAATACTCTCACACAACTGTACTTTATTCAGACTTTTCAACTCTTGCAGATACAACTCTCTATGCTTCGATTTTTATGATATTAGCAAAGGATCAGCTTATTCATCCACAAGGACTTAAGGATCTCTTAAACTGCATCACAGCTGAAATGCACACTGGTAACAGAACATGACATCATTTATGACCTCTAGCAGGACAACCACTACTTTTCTCTCAGCATAAAATATCCACTAAAGCAGATCCCTTTTCAGCTGTTACTATGCACATTTAATTTTGAATTAATATTTAGTAAGCTATTCATTCATTCATTCTGATTACCCATTTTAAGGAATTCAGTTTTGTAGGGGAGCTGCAGCCTGCCCCTGCACTCTGTATGCACACGGCATAGAGAAGCTGTTTCAGGATAGGATGTCATTCTCTCATCTAACATACCAACACCTGCATATGCATGCAGATGCGATGCATACACGTACAAACACGCATACCTCCTGACAATGTGGAAGACTGCCAAGACAACTACACCAAGATTTTTGGATACAGAAGGAAACCAAAACTCTTGGTGAAAGATCATACAGACAAAGGACATGCATACTCTGTCAGAAAGCACCACGGAAGAGAATTAAACTAGAGAAGCACGTATTCTGAGGCAACAATGCTAACTAGTCTGCCTCCCCATAAAGCAAATTATTTAAATTTAAAAAATGTCCAGAATCAGATATGTCATCATACCCAAATATTACCCATATGAAAGCACAGCATTTAATCTACAGTAAAATTCATAACCTACTGGTGGCAATATCACTATGGAGATTCCTGACTGTAAAACATGGCGACTTTCAAGCACAGGTTTTAATTTTATTTACTCATAATTTTAATTTGCAGGCTAAGTGACAGTAAAAGTTATATTTGCATATTTGCCAGAACACACATCATCATGCACATAAGTAGACATGCACTTAATTCATTCTAGTTTAATATGCACAGTATATAAGACTTACATGAACACGAAACATAATCAAAATGTCTGAAAAAGCGAACACGTTAAAGCAGTTTATAAACTTGTACAGACTAGCTCCATACGTGTGACAACTAGAAAAAAGCAGTCATGAGATTGGGGCATGAATGTACCTACCAGTATGCTTCAGGCATGTTTTATTTGGTGTCACATACCGTGTTACCATTAAGCTTTCCAGGTAAAAAGTATCTACACAGAAAGGATCAATCAGAGCAAAAGTGACCCACAATACCACAACAGATCACTAAGGTGGTTCAACACTTATGAGCTTGTATCAAAATAGCTTAACAAAAACAGCTTGAATGATGAAGTGCAGCCATATTCACAAAACATCTTTGAGCTCATCATATGAGTACAAAAAAACACACCTAAGCATATATTTTGTGAAGGCTGCAATTCCCCTACAACTTTACTATTTTCACTCTGACATCACTGCACCTCAAATAAAGAGTGATCACTGACAGGCAGTGGTAAAATCAGACAGAATAAAAGCAAAGTATTTCTGGGAAGCTGTAAGATCAGGCCACCTACTAAACACTAATATTAGAACACTACAGTCTCATTTGTATGTGAATGGAGCAGCTGTGGAAACAACTACCAACATGAGCTGTCATGCTCAAGCAACCATGACATGAGCTTACTTGATCCAAGCAAGTGATTGTATGTCTGCTACAACACTCAGTGGAGCAACAATAAAAAAGTCGGAATCAAAACAAAAGAAAGTTGGATTTTGACTGGGCTTGTGAAGATCAAATGCGTGAATCCAAATACTGTAACACACACTGACTGAATGCTCAGTTCCATGGACTCACAAAATTGCATTTTTTATTACTATTTTTTTCTGTAGTGAGTTCACTCTATACCGTCCCTTGTGTGGAAGTCCTCATACAACCCCCACTTAAATACCACTACCTCTGAAGTTACCACATCTTAGAGAAAGAGATGCAGTGACTAAACTAAGTCAGTGAGTCAGTCAGACATGGTAATGCAGGAATGGTGCATCTGGTCTTCAAGAAATTGTATGATTCACAACAAAGACACTGTTATGGTGGAGATCTGCCACAACCTACTTATTCTACTACAATCCTCTAAATGAAAAATACCTTTACTAGGCCTGTATCCTTAGTATCCAAGAGCACTGATCCTCTCCTGTGAATCCTTTATGATTGCAGTCTCCGTAGCTCAACAGGAAGCACACTTTCCTGTGGCATAGAAAGATGTGAGTTCTAGTCCCACACCAGATAGCTGGATTAACTTTACAGTACTGATACTAAAGTGCAGTATAAGGGGATGCTGCACTCCAGAGTGCATCATCTTTAGGATGAGATGTTAAACTGAGGTCTCATCTGCCTGAGTTGTTAATAGCTCTAGTGAATGGAAAAGATTACATGACACTTATTGAAAGAATAGTGAAGTTCCCCAGTATCCCGACCAAACTTCCCCTAGTCAATATGAATAGCATCTTGTGTTTCCATAAAAGAGGCCATGAGCCTAGTGGGACTAATCTGGTTAACAAAGAGTAAATAAATAAATAACAAATTAACCAAAAATAAAACGACTTTCCAAATGGTGGTATACTTAGACCAAAAACAACAAATGAACCACATCAGTGCTGCAAGGAGACGAAGTCAGTGTGGCTGAGACATAAAAGTACAAAGTTAACACATTCCTGAAGTAAGAATTTGAGGCAGTTACAGTGTGGATGGAGTTGCCTTGACAATAATGCTTTCAAGAGGACAGTTAGCTGTCTGTGTGGCAGAGAAAAATGGATTGGTCCTGAGGCACACCCTATCGGGAAGAAAGAAAGGTAAGGCGGTTTGACACAAAGAGCCTGAAGCTCAGACACCCTTCTGGCTGAAGTGATAGCTACCAGAAAGACAGTCTTCCAGGAAAGGAATTTTAAATCAGCAGAAGCTGCAGGCTGAAGGAGGAGCAGTAAGGGCCTGCAGGACTAAAGACAAATCCCAAGGCGGTAATTTTACAACCTCCTTGACTGGAGGCCTTAATAAAAAACTCCCTTAGAAAAGATTTGCATAATTTCGCTGTCATAAGGAGCTGTGTCCTGTCAATGTGATAGTGCTATAGCCGCCAATTGTACTTTAATCGTGGATGAACTGGCCCCTTGATGAAAGAGGTCTGTTAGAAAGTCTAGCACCGCAGAGATAGGTGTGAAAAGGATCCACCATTCTCTGCCCTGCCCATAGAGAACCTCTTCCATTTACTCCGATAAACCTGTCTGGTAGAAGGTTTATGGGCAGCCACCAAAATTGCTTTGACCGATGAAGAGATGCAGGAGTCTAATTAAGGTTGGAATTGGAGCAGCCAAGCTGTCCTTCAGGGTCCGTAGGTTGGGAACTGGCATTCCCAGAGGGTGAGAGATGAGATCGAGTGGATCCAGAATCCATGGTGGATTGATTTTGTGAGACCATACGAAGGAACCAAGGTTGTCGAGGCCAGAATGGGGCAATGAGAATCATTCTGCTCCCCAAACTGTTGGCTTTCTGCAGAAACCTCTGCATCAGAGGAAGTGGAGGGTAGGCATAAAGGAGACCGGGAGGCCAAGCATGCACCAGAGCATCCTCGGGAACTCCTGGTGTGGGGAGTAGCGAAGAAATTGTCATGCATTTGGCGTTTGAGGGAGAAGCAAAAGATCGCAACAGGGTTGCCCCAAGCGGCAAAATCTTCTTCGCTACTTGAAGGTTTAAGGACCACTCGTGTGGAGAAAGGATGGTGCGACTGAGCTTGTCCGCAAGGATGTTGGACTTTCCGGAATGTGCGTTGCTATCAGAAAGCGTTTGGTGAAATTGCCCATTCCCAAACTCTCATGGCCTCTCGACAAAGGATAAGACCTGGTTCCTCCCTGCTTGTTGATATACCAGACTACGGACATGTTGTCTGTCTGAATCATAATAGTCCCTGTGGGAAGAACGTGGTGAAGTGCTTGCACACGCTAGGAGCACCGCCCTCATTTCAGGACATTTATATGCAATGATGTCTCTGTGGGATTCCACGTGCCTTGGACAATCTTTCCCATAGAATGCCCCCCACCCGAGGCAAGAAGCGTCCGTGGTCACTGTGGCTCGGGAATGCAGCATAAAAGGGTCTCCCAGGGGCTCCGGAGAAAGAAGCCACCACAGAAGGAGTCCCTGCACGCTCTGCTGACCGCAATCGGGTGTTTAGAGGCGAACAAAGGAGACCACTGAACTTGAAGGGTCCATTGAAGAACCGCATGCGTGGCGAGCATGAAGTAGAGCGGGATAGCTGCCGCCATAGAACCTAGGGCCCTCAGGACCCGAAGCTGCAGTTGGTGGCGGTGGAAGGATTGCTGTCACATGACACCTCAGGCTGACGATCACGGTCCGGGTGAGGAAGGCTCGCATTGATCTGGTGTCTAGTCTTCCTCCTATGAAATCTATAATTTGAGGTTGGATTCAGGAAAGATTTCTCCCAGTTGATCGTTATGCCCAGCCTTGGTGCTAGTTGAAGGAAGTAATCCTGGCTGAGCACAGAAGATGCCTTGATGATGCGTCAGGAGCCAGTCGTCCAGAATGCGGAAAGACCTGTAATCCCTGGAGCCTCAGGTGGGCCGCTACCACCGCTAACACTTTGGTAAACACCCTGGGGGCTGAGGTGAGACCAAAGGGGAGGACCCTGAACTGATAGTGACTGGCTCCCAGCCGGAAGCGAAGAAACCTCCTGGACCGTCTGTCCATCCGAATGTGGTAGTACACATCCTTGAGGTCTATGGAACACATCCAGTCATTCTCCCTCAATAGGGGGAGTATAGATTGCAGGGTGACCATCCGGAACTTTTGCTTGGTTACTGACAGGTTCAACAGGGAAAGGTCTAAAATTGGTCTTAAGTCCCCGTCTTCTTTGGCACCAAGAACCTGGAGTAAAACCCTAATCCGGCTTGATCTAGGGGGACGCGCTGGATGGCTCTTTTTCCTAGCAGCTGCTCGATTTCGAGAGCTGCTGACTCCCTTTGATCGGGTGGAACATCTGGGAGGCTGCGAGATTTGGGAATCTTGATTAGGGGTATTGAATATCCTCTGGATATGAGTCGAAGCACCCAACTGTCTGTTGTTATGGACTCCCAAGAAGTCAGGTGCATCGAACCGCCCCGACTGCCTCCAGAGCCAGGACAGCCGGGCAACCCTTCAGGGCTGCTGCGTGGGTCTCTCAGAGAAAGGTTCTCTGGACCCAAAATTGCCAGGAGCCCCCTGCCTCTGGCAACGACCTCCCGTCCTCCTCTGCCACGGAAGGACTGGTTATCCTGAGCAGGTTGGGACTGCTGCGACTTCGGAACCACATCTTCTTCTGTCCCTTTTTGGTTCTTAGAGAAGGACCTCTGGGGAGCTGAGAAGTGGACTCCGACGGCAGACAGCGTCTTCCGTCCTTTTCACTCTGGATAAGTGTCTCATGAACAGTCTTGCCAAATAAGGCAGAACCATCGAAAGGGGCATTCAGAAGGTGTAGCCAAAGGGCTCAACAAAATCACAATGGCGGAGCCAGGCCTGTCGCCTCATGACAAGGCCTGCTCGCTGGCTCTTGGCTCCCTCAGTAGCATGAGACAGCAGCCGCATAGATGTATTGGATACAGATCTGAGGTGGCCATTGGGTGGAATAAACCTGCTTATCCTCACTCGAGATGGACTCCGGGAGATGCAGCGTACTCTTTAATCAGATCTCGCTGCATCCTAATGACATCGCCATGTAGTTCAAGCGCTCTCAAGGAGAAGGTCGCTGAACTAAACACTCGCTTCCCAATTCGATCCATCGAGCAGGACTCCTTGCCCGAGGATGGACGGAGGGACTCTCCTGGGCCAATTCCCTCTTAGTTGCTGCAGCCATCATCATGGCATCTACTGGGGGACCCTTACTCCAGTGGGTGCGGTCTGATGGAGGAGAAAGAATGCGATCCGGGCGTTTTGGGATAGGCTCAATGGTGTCCGGATCCTTCCACGCCCTGATAGATATAAAGATCTACCAAGGGGTCAGCAGGAGGGGACACCCAAGAGGTAGAAGGGCCCGCCTCGAATGCCTCCAAGAACACAGACTCGTCCGAAGAAGCCTTGGGGGCAGACCACCCCTGATCCTTAACATCTCCATGATGTCTCCAAATGAGGCGTCCTCAGGGGTGACCTGGGAGCCTTCTCCTTCATCCAAGTCCGTGTCTTCAGTGGCGGACTCAGGCGAGTCCATGTGCCTCCTCTTGCACTTGCGCTTCCGAGGTACATCATCGGGGGGGCTGTCCGAGGAGTACTCTTCAGCAGATGGATGTTCCAAGGGAACCACTTGGGACATCGAGGCGGGCTGTCCCTGGGACCGGCTGGTGGGGGCCTGGCCCAACTGCAATGGAGTGCGGGATGGAGCCGTGGCAGGGACCGGGGGTCCGGATGTCCTCGACAGTGCCCTTTCCATAGCGTTGAAAGCCGAGAGCCAGCTTCTCTAAGCCCCGAGAGCCGACACCCACTCGGATGCGACGTAGGGATCCGAGTCGGAGCAGAAACCGTCGGATCCGACAGAGCAGTGTGCTCCGACCTGGGCGGGCCGAAGACCAGCTCCCTCGGATCCGAGGCTCGGCCCTCGGCTCGAGGTCGGGTCCGAAATACCAAGCACTCAAGGGATGGGACGGATCCGAGGTGCGCCGACCAATCGGATCCGACCCACCCCGGATCCAAATCTGCCTGGCGCCGAAAGCTCCGAACCCGTGGTATGGGTCGGGAGAAGGAGCTCTGGGGGCGAAAAAAGGGGTCGGCCCCTCCCGGTTGGGGAGCTAGGAGCACTCCCATTTGCATTTGGGCCTGGACCGTTCCTCATCATCCGGTCCATATCAGCTTCGCTCATCGAAAAAGTCGATCTGGAGGAGGCCACCGAAGCGGACCTAGAGAACCGTCTCGGTGACCTCCTGGAAGGCTAGCCTCCTCCTCCTCGGGTCCAGGAGAGAACCGAGGAGGCTTGAGGAAAGCTAAAAGGCACAGGGGAAGCCGGCTTAGATGGAGGAGCCGAGCTGGAAGCTTCGGCTCTCCTCTTGTGGTGCTTCTCCCTGTGCCTCTCCTTCTGTCTCTCCTACTAGAATCCTTCCCCTCCGGCATTTTTAAGGGAGGTTGAGTCCCAGCCGGAGGGAGAACTGACAACAACAAGTTGCTGACTGGAGGGCAGAGGCGAGAAGCAGTATCTGGGGTAAAGACCCGCCAGCACTAGCCGACCTCCGTTCCCTTAAAGCCCGTTGAACCCTGCACAAATGGTACAACCAGAAGACAGGTGTTCAACCCCCAAGCATTTAACGCACCGAGTGTGGCCATCTGCTGGGGACAGCTTATGGCCACACTCATTCGAAAAGACAGCCTTAGGGGCTTCAGACATGACACCCTAAGGCCTAAACACACACAGACACACAAAACTACGAAAAACCCGAGAAATTTAACTAAAGAGGGAGGGAAAGCCTTAACCACACACAACACTAACTATTTTTTAAACAAAAACTCAGAATTTCAACAATTTTCCTGTCAGAAAAACCACTTATCTGAAAAACCACGCCAGGAGCTCAAGAATTCCGTTGCTTCTTGAAAAGCGGCAAACGAAATCTGAGGTCAGTCAGGGCGTGGCAAGGGGTTATGGGTAAGAGGGAGGAGCTAGGAGCTCGGAGCCTAAGCTTTTGAATTGCCGGCTCGGATCCGAGGTCGGATCCGATACCCACAGGTTGCAGACGAATGAAGTCTTCCTACTTCAGATCTAAGTCAGTGAGTCAGTCAGACATGGTAATGCAAGAATGGTGCATCTGGTCTTCAAGAAATTGTATGATTCACAACAAAGACACTGTTATGGTGGAGATCTGCCACAACCTACTTATTCTACTACAATCCTCTAAATGAAAAATACCTTTACTAGGCCTGTATCCTTAGTATCCAAGAGCACTGATCCTCTCCTGTGAATCCTTTATGATTGCAGTCTCCGTAACCCAACAGGAAGCACACTTTCCTGTGGCATAGAAAGATGTGAGTTCTAGTCCCACACCAGATAGCTGGATTAACTTTACAGTACTGATACTAAAGTGCAGTATAAGGGGATGCTGCACTCCAGAGTGCATCATCTTTAGGATGAGATGTTAAACTGAGGTCTCATCTGCCTGAGTTGTTAATAGCTCTAGTGAATGGAAAAGATTACATGACACTTATTGAAAGAATAGTGAAGTTCCCCAGTATCCCGACCAAACTTCCCCTAGTCAATATGAATAGCATCTTGTGTTTCCCATAAAAAGAGGCCATGAGCCTAGTGGGACTAATCTGGTTAACAAAGAGTAAATAAATAAATAACAAATTAACCAAAAATAAAACGACTTTCCAAATGGTGGTATACTTAGACCAAAAACAACAAATGAACCACATCAGTGCTGCAAGGAGACGAAAGTCAGTGTGGCTGAGACATAAAAGTACAAAGTTAACACATTCCTGAAGTAAGAATTTGAGGCAGTTACAGTGTGGATGGAGTTGCCTTTGACAATAATGCTTTCAAGAGGACAGTTAGCTGTCTGTGTGGCAGAGAAAAATGCAGCTATGTTATGTTGAAAAGCAGCTCCTTAGCTGTCCTAAGGTAGAGACAATAATTATCACAATCAAGGAGGATTCCCTGTGTTTATCTTGGGATAAGCACCACACTAACAAGTACCTTAGAGCCTAAAACCACCACAGAGAGATGATGGCCTTGGCCACTTCACTGAATTTTGCTAGAAGGGCTGGAATCAGAGGGGAAAGGTGGATAGGTGTACAGGAATCTCACTTGCCACTGAAAATACAGTGTGCATCCTCTTACTATTAGGGGAGCCCTTTGGGCTAAAACAGACCTTATGTCACTAACCTGAGACCTCTTAGATTACTATTTGATCAAAACCTCACATTCAGATGCCATGTAGAAAACCAACCTGAGAAAGTTATAAATCAGTTAAGTCTCCTACAAAGCTGATAGTCTTCTCACCAAAGATGTAATGGGAGATACTGACATTAAACAAAATGTATGTTGGATCATTACTGTCCCTCTCCGTCAATCTTAACTCTTGGGTTATTCACCCCTGTGCTTGATCTGAGCTAGCAACTTCTCTGTTTTAAAGCTTATCCAGTGCTCAAGCTCCTCTCCTCTCTTATAATGCCCTGTGCTCATACAGTCCCTCAGATCGAGTTTACTTCCTCATAAACATGTATACTGAGATGGAATTGAGAAAGAATTTTGCTTTAGGTCTACGAGGGCTATCCATGGATGCTATTGACAGTTTTGTTGGGGTATGATAGGAGTGTTGTTTAGGTAGATGGAGAGGGACAATAAAGATCCAGCGTTATGGAAATGCATAACGTGTAGACTATATTGCCCTGCTGTCTGCCTCAATTGACAGAATTCCCAGCTACTTTGCTTCCTAGGTATCATCATGGCAGTGTACCCTTTAGAATGGCAGATCCAAAGGAAGCCTTGGATCTTGACATTTTAACCAGCTTGGAGTATTTGAAAAAAATATGCATTATTGACCATGTTGCTGCAGCACAAATGTCATTTATGGAAAAGTTCTTGAAAAATAACATAGAAGTTCCAACTGATCTTGTAGAATGTGCCTGTGGAGTCCAGATGTCTAATACTGGCATAATATATGTATGAAATGTAACTGGACAGGCACCTGGAAAATGTTATTCTGGACACACTAGCTCCTTGTCTTACTGTAAAGAAGGAAATAAAAATTGGTTGCCATTACAAAATGATTTGATCCTGTAAAGTTAGAAATTAAGCTGTCTGTGAACATCCAGAGTAGGTAAAATATATTCTGCTCTGCTACTTTGATTATGAAAGAATACTGGAAGGCGAATGGTTGGGTAGTGTGACAGAGGTGAGGTCTGCAGTGGGAGTGACGGATGCGTTTAAGGTGGAGGTGGGGTTACATCAAGGATCAGCTCTGAGCCCTTTATTATTTGCATTGGTGATGGACAGGTTGACAGATGAGATCAGACAGGAGTCCCCGTGGACTATGATGTTTGCAGATGACATTGTGATCTGTAGTGAGAGTAGGGAACAGGTGGAGGAGACCCTGGAGAGATGGAGATATGCTCTAGAGAGAAGAGGAATGAAGGTCAGCAGGACTAAGACAGAATATATGTGTGTGAATGAGAGGAAGGATAGAGGAATGGTAAGGATGCAAGGAGTAGAGGTGGCGAAGGTGGATGAGTTTAAATACTTGGGGTCAATAGTTCAGAGTAACGGTGAGTGTGGAAGAGAGGTGAAGAAGAGAGTACAGGCAGGATGGAGTGGGTGGAGAAGAGTGTCAGGAGTGATTTGTGACAGATGAGTACCTGTAAGAGTGAAAGGGAAGGTCCACAAGAGGGTAGTGAGACCAGCTATGTTGTATGGGTTGGAGACAGTGGCATTGACAAAAAGGCAGGAGTTTGAGCTGGATGTGGCAGAGTTAAAGATGTTAAGATTTGCACTGGATGTAATGAGGTTGGACAGGATTAGGAATAAGTGTATTAGAGGGTCAGCCCAGGTTGGAAGGTTTGGAGACAAAGCCAGAGAGGCAAGATTACATTGGTTTGGACATGTGCTGAGGAGGGATGCTGAGTACATTGGGAAAAATATGCTAAGGATGAAGCTACCAGGTAACAGGAAAAGAGGAAGGCCTAAGATAAGGTTTACGGATGTGGTAAGAGAGGACATGCAGGTGGTTGGTGTGACAGACCAAGATGCAGAGGACAGGAAGAAATGGAAACAGTTGATCCGCTGTGGCAACCCCTAATGGGAACAGCCGAAAGAAGATGATGATGATGATGACTGGAAGGCGAATGGTTTAGTTTAGGGCAAATTCAGATATGACCTTTGGAACAAAGGAGGGCTTAGGTCTTTGAGAAACTCTACCTTTGTGAAAGCCTAGGTACGGTAGTTTATTTATTTATTTATTTATTTATATGAATGTGTTAACTAGGGTAACTGGGGTACAGCATTGATCACAAATGACCAGTTTTCAATCTCAGCCCAGGTTGCAAGAAAGGACATTAAACTCTGAAATACTTCTTGCTGATGTAACAGCCACTAGAGTCCTCCATGTCTAGTGTTTAAGGTACAGAAAGAAGCAGGTTCAAAGATGGGTTGAATAACAGCCTGTAGAATGAAATTCACATGGACTGGGGTACTTAATCAGAGGTCTAAGCAGGAACATTTATTTTAAAAATGCTTTGCACACATTCTGAGAAGCTAGAGTGGAAGAGTTGAAACATTGGCAAAAATATGAAATGGCTATCAGCTGAACTTTTATAGTTGAGTAACTACAGCCAGAGTTAAACAAGGTAGCCAGGAACTGTAGAATCAAAAGTATACATGCTGAGAAAAGACCCAGGTTTTGGTGTGTTGCCCAATGGGAGAAACTATTACTGTTTAGTTTTCTGGTGGAGGTTTTTTGGCAAGGCTGGTAGAACTTTAACAACTCAATTAGAAAAGAAAGAAATATTGGCCATCATCAGAAATGGAGTTTTAGAGAGGTGACGTTTGAGTAAGACTGTCAGGATAGGTGAGATAAAAGACCCAGTTGTGAATCTAACAATCAGAGAGGTCATTTTAGGTGAGGCCAAAGCATGAGGAACCAAATTTGTATGGGCCAGAAGGGTGCTATGAAGATATCGGAAGACTTGTACAGAGATGCTTTCTGTAGAAACTTTGTGAAGAAAAACAAAGAGAGGGAAAAGCATAAATCAGACTAGATGGCCAAGGATGGACCAGAGCATTCATGGGTCTGTGTCCCTATGGACAGATATGGACAAAGTAGCTGCTGCATTTTGTATTTGTCAGAGGTAAAAAGATCATAGTAAGGATGGGCCCATTAGCTGAAAATCTTATGTGTTACTGTGGGATTCAGAAACCAACTGTGTGGCATTAAGATGAAAAGACTGAGTCTGTCTGCTTGAATGTTAGTCCATGCTGGAATATACATTGCTACTAGAAAGCAGTGCAAAGGCATCACCCATTGTCACACTCTCATGGCTTCTTAGCAGGATATAAGCTATGGTCAAGTTCCTCCTTGTTTGTTTAAGTTCCACACTACTTAAGTGCTGTCAGTATACAGTAAAATCACACCTTTAGGAAGTAAACCTGTAAGGCCTACAATGCTATTAAGAGAGCCCTCATCTCCAGAATATTGATGTAAATTTGAGTTTCTTGTTGTGTTCATGTCCTTTAAACCATTCTTCCATCGAAATGCTACCCCTCATCCGAGAGACAAAGCATCCATAATGACAGTGGCTGACGGAAATGGTAGGACATAAGGGTGGCCTGCTTGGACTAGAGGAAAATGTATTCACTACTGAAGGTGACTTTTGCAGACTGAATAAAGACACATAGGAAAACTGAGAGAGTGAGTAGACTGAGTCCCTTTCTACACCGAGTAGACACTGAAGTACTGTCATGTGATAGATGACATTTGGTACTACAGTGATAGCTGCTGCCATCATGCCTAATGCTTGTAGTACTAGGATAGCTGGGGGGGGCTCTTGAAGAAGCTTTAGAACATGTAGTCTGGGAGACAGTAGTAATCATTCTGCAGGGAGTCTTTCAATATTTGACATAGTTTCCAGATGGCATCTGATGAAATCTATGGATTGAGTTGGTTCTAGCTTTGATTTTTCAATATTGCTGAGAAGTCCAAGGACTGACACAAATGGAATAAGCAAGCTCTTGCTAAGACAAGGGATTCTGTGGTTGTTGCAGTGAGGATTTACTCATCCTGATAACGGACCACTCAGAAACCTTTCAGCCTGAAGTGAGCCTTGATTACCGTTATACACTTGGTGAACACCTGGGAGGCTGTGGTGAGACCAAAGAGTCAGGAATCAGAACTGATAATGGTTGTCTCCTAGGCAAAACTATAGGTACCTTCTGCCTGGCTTTGAATTTTGTATATAGAGATAAGTATCCTGATCGTTAAATCAGACCACAATTTAGTGGCCCTTTCCTTTAAAACTGGTGGTACTTCCCCTATGAATAGCTCTGTGTTTAGGGACTTCTCAAAAGCAAACCTTCTTCGGTTACTTGATGACTTAAATTGCTCTGTAATCCTCTTCCGAAAGATTGTATTGTTAAAGCTGCTACTTATGCCTCTGACTTTTATTCCCACTTAAACAGCTGTATTGATAAGGCAGCCCCTATTCGCAACAAATATAATGAGAAGTTTAAAAACAAACCCCTGTGGTGGAATGCCCATATTAAATTATATAACAAGAGAAAGAAACTGCTTAATGCTTATAAGAAGTCTCATTCTACCTACCTTAACAGCATACAAACTAACAAAGGGCTTAACAGAACCATTATGAAGCTCTAAGCCAAACATGAACTTAAAATAGCCACTAGAACTAAAAGTGACTACAAATCTTTTTTTAACTGTCAGGATGTTATGAACTAACACCCAGTAGTGTTCAGATCTAGTCCACAATAATACTGCACTCTGACCCAAAGGAAATAGTTAATATCCTAGCTAACAAATTTAATGCAAATGTTACTCCACCCACAGTTACAGGTATCTCACAGGTTCCACAATCCCAGCCATCCTCTTTAATTACTATGGAACAAATTCTCTCAATCTTTTCAAAAACTAAGAATAATTTATCCATGGATGCAGACAAAATAAAAGCTTGCCTGATTATCAGTGCCAAATATGGCCTTTCTGATCACCTTATTAAATTATTTAATCTAAACCTCTCCACTGCTTTGAAAAAGGCTGTTGTAATACCATTACACAATAGTGGCCTAACCACGTGAACTACAGACCAATTAATTTCACTAGCCTCACATGTAAAGCTATAAAGAACATTATCTCACATTTCATTAATCTGGATATTGAAAATCTCTCAACTCTGGACCCTCATCAACTTGGCTTTATCAAAGGAAGGTCTTGCCTCTTTAACCTCATTAATTTTTTTCATAAAGTAACTGAAGCAGAGGCTAGTGGTTATGCAGTTCATGCAGCATATCTAGACCTTGCCAAGGCCTTTGACACTACTTGCCCATGCAAGCATTATTGGTAGACTTGTAAATCTGAATATAAATCCTTATACTGTGCAATAGATCGCTAACTGGTTTTCTGACAGAGCTCACGTCGTTTAAGTAGCATGTGCCACTTTTGAAAGTAAAATGGTTACCGACTGTGTACCACAGGGCTCAGTTCTGTTCCCTGTCTACTTAGCATATAATGCTCAGACCTCACTTCAGGCCTGTGGTTAACAAAGTTTGCAGATGACTGTAAACTGAGTGTTGTTATTCAGTCTTCAACTGACTCACAATTGTTCCAGCATAGCTTAGACCATGTTAACAACTGGTGCAAAGACAATGGCCTTAAATGTAAAAAAAAATATGCAGCATAGTTCATTTCACTTACCATATAGGAGATGGACCCCTCCAATCAAACACTTTTGTAAGAGATCTGGGTACTCTTCTTGATAATTCTTTATCATTTGACTATCATGCCTCCACAGTAGTTTGGAAAGCCTTTTACCTAGTCCATCTAATTGATTAAAGGCATTTCCACTAGATCGAGAGAAGTCTTAACACTCCCCTTTACTCATATTTTATCAGACCTATTGAATTTAATGCACCTCTTGGCATGCATTTATCTAAACACAGCACACAACTTGAGAGACCCCCAGAGATTCATAACCAAAATGATCAGTGGCCTCAAAAATCTTAGTTATCAGGAGAGACTGGCAGTCCTTTCTCTGTACTCAAGTCTCTTACAGACTCCTCTGGGGAGATCTATGGCTAGCCTTTCATGCCATGAAAGATCCAACCCTATTAGATCTCCTATTCCTTCACATAAGTAATGGTACATCAAACACTCAGTTAAAAGAATTAAACCTTCACCAGCAGATAAATAAGACATGTTTGTGTGACAGATGCATATCCCAACATATCTCTCACCTCTGGGACAAACTTCCACTACATGTCAAGCAGACTAGCGCCCATGTTACCTTAAAGGTAAACGTAGATAATTGGATGGGCAGCCTCAAATTCTTTCCTAGTCTATTTTGATTTGCTCTCCTTGAAGCTAGAGTAAAATTTTGAATAGGGTTTTTTGGCTAGGCTTGAATGGTCTGCACGGCGATTGCCTTGGAGATTGAAGGAAATTCCTTTCCTTCCTTCCGACTGAATAAATTCCTTTCTTCACAACATTATTATTAAAGACTACTCTATAACTCTACCTCTTATTCTTCCACTATAATGTTTTATATATGGCATTTTCTATACAAAGGTGTTCTGTATCCATTGTGTGCTCTTCCAAGCACTGCTTAGAAACTAAATAGCTAAGCTTGTTTTACTTAGAAACTTATTATCCAAGCTTGTTTTGCAAGTTGTATACAAGGTCACTAACATCTATGCTTATTTCAACATTACTGAGTTCTTACTAGTAGTTTAATAATGATTAGGAATAATTATATTGTAAGACTGCTGTTGCAGTAATCATTGTGTCTTTCCATTAATATTTGTAACCTACAGTATATCCCACTAACTGTGTTATTTGTTGTCCTGCTTATTCCCACTGGGTAGGATTCAAAAAGATTCTCTGCCCACACTATCTGTCCAACACATGTTGTACTAAATGTACAACACTGAGAGAATGTCTGATTCAGAAACATCTATTTCTAATCTGTTTATATGCCCAGACTTTTGTTGTAGGATGCCTACATTCCCCTTTTCCACTAACTTTCTAGCTAGCTCTGTCTAGTCTGTTTTCTCACCCACAATGTTTTTGTAGAAGACCATGTTCCTTGAGTAGCCTTTTCACTCTCTCTCTCTCTGTCTCTGTCTCTCCCTCTCTCTCTCTCTCTCTCTCTCTCTAATTCCTAATTCCTAGCGGGCAGGCATCATTTAGCCTTCATCTCACAGTTTGTGAAGGTAAATTTCACTATATAATAAATGTGTCTATTGTTTCTAAGAGATCCTTTCTAATGACTGTTTGATCATTTAGAATTACTGTGTAAATGTTACTGTATTGTTTTCCTTAACCTAGCTAAGTACTTCTATATTAGAAGCCATCTGATGTTCTCATTTTTGTGACATACCCTCTACACATATAGTTCGTAAATGCCATCTTTACCTTGAGGTGATTTATCTTGTTACAGTGTTTGTTTTTATTTTTTTTCTGTCTGCCCTAGTAACTGGTTTAAAAGCCCACATTTGCGCTTGTTTCCCATCTTTCCTGTAACTAGTCTAGTCCAGATACAGATTTGCACTATCCAGGACTGTATGTAAGCTTCTGAGCCTCCCAAGCCTTTCTGTGTTGGAGGGAAGCCTTCTAGCTTATCAGTGGGAGTGGTAAGCACAAGGTAGCCTATCTACCACAAGAGTGGTTTCTGACCCAGAAATTGTAGTTTATTGGCCATTTGGGCAGTTTTTCCATCTCTTTTAACCTTCTGGTTTAAAAGCCCATGTTTGCGCTTGTTTACCACCTTTCCTGTAACTAGTCTAGTCCAGATACAGATTTTCTGTATCCAGGTCTGCTTGTAAGCTTCTGAGCCCCCAAAGCCTTTCTGTGTTGGAGGGAAGCCTTCTAGCTTATCAGTGAGATTGGTAAGCACTAGGTAGCCTGTCTACCACAAGATCCAGGTGCAGATTCTTACTTTTAGCACTTGAATTTGCTTATTCGTGCTCAGCACTTGTTCAGAACATGTTGTTAGCACTAAATAAGCTACAAATTACTACAGCACTCAACCTTCCTCTTTACCTAAAGAAAAACAGTTTTTGTACTTACATTCCTCACTTGCTTAGAGAAAAACAGCTCTTATACTCACTTTCCTCACTTGTCTAGGGGAAAGTAGTTTTTTATTCAGGCATGTCCAATGGTCATCTCCCAGTGTTCTCTCCTGTCTATTTGATGAATCTGAGCATCTTGGGGCAATGTAGCAATTGCGTCATGTACACAGACAACCCTCTCCTCCTACCACCCAACACCACAACCTGTGAGAGATGCACTTATCTAGCCAAACTGGAGGTAAAGCTCTCTCCAACCAAAATTGAACTTGACAGTCAAGAGGAGAAGGTAAACACTTGCACCACACCACACACATCACATAGTCCCACTAAACCTACACCATCAAAATCCACACATAGAAACACAAAAACATTCACAGAAACTCTCAATAATAATCTGCTCAAGCAACAGAGACCTCCAAAGCTGAAACACAAGCAACCTCCACCCCCCCCCAACACAACCCAAATTATACATAGCCCACAGACTCAGTGTGCCAATAAACCACAGCCCATAAGGCAAAACAATGTACCCAACACACTAGTCATAGGTGACTCTATAGTCAGGCACACTGATGTCCCACTCACCAGGCTAAACAAGGAGAAGGTTACTGTCAACTGCCTGTCGGGTGCCAGGATCCACCACATAACTCACGCACTCAGGTCACTCCACAACAAGTTCAAATGTGACTCTCATTGTCCATGTTGGTGTGAATGACCTGAGACATACCTCCCTGGACTACATGAAAAGAGACATGGAAGAGCTCTCCGATCTTGTAGCCCAGACAGGTATGACCCTAACCTTGAGTAGCATCCTGCCATCGCCCAGAATGATACCGCAGTACAAGGGCAAAATGATTGCCTTGAACAACTGGCTAAGCTACTGGTGTCATTCTAAGGGGATCCAGTATCTGTCTGCCTGGGATGACATGGTCGACAGACCATGATGCTTTGCCAGAGATGGCCTGCACCTGTCGCCCCTGGGATTCTGGATACTGGCTAAGGGTCTTGCCGCCACAATAGTGCTTTTTTAGGCAAGGTTCAAATGACAAATTCACCACTGTAACAGGAACAGGCAAGCAAAAACTGAGGGTAATGCTACTCTATGTTAGAAGTCTAACTCTCAAAATGCACTCACTCGAGGCACTCCTTAAAATGGAGAACATCGATATCTGTGCAGTGAGACCTGGTTCAAGTCTCTAAAGAGCACCCCTACATTACCAGGCTATAACTCATACCACACTTTTCAGCCATCTAACCTGGACCAGAACACCAAAGGTGGAGGTGTGTCCATATTCATTAAGGATATCCACACCTCCAGGCTAGTTGTGCAGCATAATGCAGCCGAGGTTATCCAAGTGCAACTAACTCTGGGCAAAATTGCAATCCAAATTGTAGCTTGCTACAGATCCCCACCATGCCTCAGGATTAACACTCCTCTTTTCTTGATATACTGGAAAATATTAGGGTTCAACCAACCACCCTAATAATGGGCAATTTCAACTACCCCACCGTTAAGGGGGAAAACTACTCATGTACCAACTCCTTCGCTCAACGCTTTCTGGACTTCATAATTCCAATGTCCTGGATCAACTTATCCACACCCCCACCAGTGGCAACAATATCCTAGACCTAGTTATTACCAACATGAGTGACCGATGTTCCACACCTGAAGTTAACTCCTCATTGGTCAGATCCAACCATATGCTAATCACCCTAGATATCTGCATCCTGCCCCCCACCCACCATTAAGGAAACCACGGTAATAAATTTCTCCAAAGCCAACTTCATGCTTCTTAAGACAGAAGTGGCGAACTTCATGACACCCATGCAGATGGACAATACAGTTATGACTGCTGAATCCTACACAAATGCACTCTATAAGCACTTTCACGAGTGCATGGATTATGCTATCCCAAACAGAACCAAGACACTATCCTCCAAAAAAAGGAAGCCAATCTAGTGCTCCCCTGCCATAAACAAACTCTACAAAAGAAGGAAGAAACTGTTGCAAAAGAGAGTAAAATCCCATGAGTGGAGGAGCGCCTTGGTCAGCCTCACTAAGAAGCTGAGATCCCTTATAAGATCCTCCAAAGCTAGCTACGAAAACAAAATCACCACTGATTCTAAGGGCAACCACAAAGCATTCTATAGCTATATCAAGAATCTCAATAGCAACACCCAGATCTGCTCTGATTTACATCACAATGGCATGTAAATTACAGAACCAACTGATATTGCCAACATCCTGGCAGATAGGTTCAGTGCTAACTTTACCCCCCCTCTCACTCCCTAAAGGGCCCATATCTATACAGGAAGAATGCAGAGTCCCTGTAATCACATATATGCAGGTAAAAGCTGCACTCTCTAAAACCAAAAACACAGCATCCATGGGACCGGACAACATCCCAGACTGCATTTTACATGAACTTCAGAACTAACTGGCTCCCCACCTAAGCACCATGTTCAATCATAGTCTCACATCAGGCTTTGTGCCCACTGAATGGTGCATAGCAACAGTTATCCCACTCCACAAAGGGGGAACCACCACTGATCCTGGGAACTATTGCCCTATTAGCCTGACGAGCCTGGTCTGCAAGGCCATGGAACGTATCATCATGGAACTCATAAACAAAGACATTGGTAACCTCCAAACTCTGGACCCCACACAGTTCAGGTTTGTGAAAGGCAGATCATGCCTTCTGTACCTGATCAACTTCTTTGAGGCAGTCACCAAAGCCGTAGATGAGGGTAAGGTGGTTCACACAGCGTATCTTGACCTCACCAAGATTTTCAACAGCATCCTCCATTCTGGAATTATAGCAAAACTCACTAAACTAGGTATAAATCCCTACATCACAAGATGGGTTGCCAACTGGCTCACTGACAGAACCCATACTGTAAAAGTTGCAGACTCCAAATTTGACCTCAAAGCAGTGACAAGTGTAGTACCACAGGATTCAGTCCTGGGACCTCTCCTGTTTGGCATCTACTTCTCTGAAGTACAGGCTAACACAGAAGGCCTCTGGCTAATGAAGTTTGTAGATAACTGCAAACTAGGAGCCATAGTCAAGTCCCCAAATGATGTGGACATCCTACAGAAGGGCCTCACTGAGACAGATGCCTGGTGTCAGAGGCATGGCCTCAAGCTCAAGCCAAAAAGTGCATTGTCATCCCCTTTGGTAAAAACTCTGTACCCATGAACTACCACATAAACAGCAGTCTACTTAACAGCGAAAGTGTGATAAGACACCTTGGGACTCAGGTGGACAGTAGTCTCTCCTTTGGTAATCACATCACCACAGTAGTCAGGAAATCCTTGTATGTTACATGCCTCTTCACAAAAGGGTTCTCATCCAGGAAAAAGGAGGTCATTGTTCCCCTCTACTCGGTACTCATTAGACCCATTATAGAGTACAATGCCCCTTTTGGAATGTACCTCACAAGACATTGGCAGCAGCTGGAAAGGCCACAGAAGTACCTCACAAAGAGGATTACTGGCCTCAAACAGATGCCCTACACTGACCGTCTCAAAAAACTCCAGCTTTACTCTGTAGCATATCGCCTACTCTGAGGAGATCTCTGCCTAACATATAAAGCTATGTTAAATCCAGAGCTGTTGGACATGCTACACCTAAAAAAATCCCAATCCCTCCTAGTTACATGCTTTAGGGACCCAAACCTTGTCACCACAATAAACAGGACATGCTGGGGGGATATATTCCTGTCCCAGAGACTTCATAAACTCTGGAACATGCTACCCATCTATGTCAAGCAAAGTTCCTCATTAGCACTCTTCAAGAAAAATCTTGATGAGTGGATGGGAAATAGGAAATACACCATGGGGATCACGTCTGTGTCTCTGCTTGACAGGGGCACAGGAAATTAACTTTCTTGGGAGGTATAAGCCAGGGAACCTTGTTGTCTAGGCTTACTCTTGCCCTTGGGCCGATAGCCTAGTACCAACCTGTGAACCTTATGAACCTATGAATGTGCACATAAATGCCTTAGCTACTGTGCTCATTAATACCTTAGAGATTGAGAACTGTATGTATGCACATTTCAATCTGCAAAGTCTGATTTTTTTGAAAATGTCTGCCACTTGCAGTTTGGAGATCAATTTTCTACAACAGTGGAAGGCAAATGCCAGTTTTTCCTTGAGGCATTTAACTTGCTTGTAGGTGTTTTGTCTGAATAAGTGTGCATTTTTCAAACTATATATACTCTAAATTTTACGGTAGCCTGTAATGGTCTGTTTCCCCCGTCTGGCTGCAATCACTGGATGGCATAGTTTTTGCTTGTATTTCTATCAGTTAGAAAAAGCAAGCTACAGCTGTACTTCACAGCCTTTACCCAGTAGCTATGTTTAAATGAGCCTCTTATAATGTTTATGCACTGATTGTTTTCCATGAATCCTCTTGGATGCTTATGTAGGTGTATTGCTCGGCTAGTAACTACATCACCAAATTATTCCTAAATTGATCTGCCTACTGTGCTTAGGGTGAATTGGTATTATTTCTGCCAAGTTCGTGCTAAGAGGTTAAAATGAGAGCACTATTCATATTAATCATTCTGTAATAATTATGGATAGCATCATGTTTTAACTGATTAAAGTGCTCACAACATGTAAAGACTGTTGGGCTTAGGATGAATTAGCATTTCTTGTATAGAGTTTAAGTTGAGAGTATCATGTTTTGCATGCTATTTTTTTTTTTTTTTTGCATCATGTATATTTATGATTCTGCTACATATTTTCAAAGTTGTTATGTATATTAGGGCTACTTCACAGAAATGAAGTAAATTATGCACACTGTTTTAGGTATTTGCTATACTTGTTAAGAGGGTATTTTTTTCAATGGTGTAACTGAATGCATAATGCTACTCTCGCAGTATTTACTTATCTTAGTCTCATTGTTTGGCTCAAATAGTTCTAGCACTGGAAAGTTCTTTTGCCTCTGTAGCTTTATAGTTTATTATTTGTATTTTGTTTTCCTCTTAAACCTCCCATCATCTATTTCAGCCCTAGTGATGCTGATGCTGTTGTTTTCTGGCTTTTCGGCTCAAATATAGGTCAGTCTTGTTTATTTAGGAGTGATGAAAAAAACAAATTACTTTTTCTAGCCCTTTCATATCTTATCTGTGTTTACCTTCTCATTCTTCTATAGGTTTCTAGATTCATAGGCAAGTACTTGGCTAGCTCCCCTTGTGGGCCATTTTAAGCCTATCCAATTTCCCTTTTAGTGCTTAAAATTAACCTATCCCATTCGATGAGAGATTGGCCTTACTCATCCTTCTTCTTCTTCTTCTTTTGGCTGCTTCCGTTAGGGGTCGCCACAGCAGATCAACTGTTTCCATTTCCTCCTGTCCTCTGCATCTTGCTCTGTCACACCAACCACCTGCATGTCCTCTCTCACCACATCCATAAACCTTATCTTAGGCCTTCCTCTTTTCCTGTTACCTGGCAGCTTCATCCTTAGCATCTTTTTCCCAATATACTCTGCATCCCTCCTCAGCACATGTCCAAACCAACGTAATCTTGCCTCTCTGGCTTTGTTTCCAAACCTTCCAACCTGGGCTGACCCTCTAATATACTTATTCCTAATCCTGTCCATCCTCATCACACCCAGTCCAAATCTTAACATCTTCAACTCTGCCACGTCAAGCTCTGACTTCTGCCTTTTTGTCAATGCCACTGTCTCCAACCCATATAACATAGCTGGTCTCACTACCCTCTTGCAGACATTCCCTTTCACTCTTACTGGTACTCATCTGTCACAAATTACTCCTGACACTCTTCTCCACCCACTCCATCCTGCCTGTACTCTCTTCTTCACCTCTCTTCCACACTCACCATTACTCTGAACTGTTGATCCCAAGTACTTAAACTCCTTCACCTTCACCACCTCTACTCCCTGCATCCTCACCATTCCTCTATCCTTCATCTCATTTACACACATATATTCTGTCTTAGCCCTGCTGACCTTCATTCCTCTTCTCTCTAGAGCATATCTCCACCTCTCCAGGGTCTCCTTCACCTGTTCCCTACTCTCACTACAGATCACAATGTCATCTGCAAACATCATAGTCCACGGGGACTCCTGTTTGATCTAATCTGTCAACCTGTCCATCAACATTGCAAATAATAAAGGGCTCAGAGCTGATCCTTGATGTAATCCCACCTCCACCTTAAACACACCCGTCACTCCCACCGCAGACCTCACCTCTGTCAATCTACCCTCGTACATATCTTGTACCACTCTTACATACTTCTCTGACACTCCCGACTTCCTCATACAATACCACAACTCCTCTCTAGGCACCCTGTCATATGCTTTCTCTAAATCCACAAAGACACAATGCAACTCCTTCTGACCTTCTCTGTACTTCTCCATCAACACTCTCAGAGCAAACATCACATCTGTAGTGTTCTTTCCTGGCATGAAACCATACTGCTGATCACTAATCATCACCTTCCTTCTTAACCTAGCTTCCACTACTATTTCCCATAACTTCATGCTGTGACTGATCAGTTTAATCCCTCTGTAGTTACTACAGCTCTGCACATCACCCTTATTAAGAAAAAGCTACCAAAACACTTTTTCTCCATTCCTCAGGCATCCTCTCACTTTCCAAGATTTCATTAAACAATCTAGTTAAAAACTCCACTGCCATTTCACCTAAACACCTCCATGCTTCCACAGCTATGTGATCTGGACCAACAGCCTTTCCGTTCTTCATCCTCTTCATAGCTATCCTTACTTCCTCCTTGCTAATCCACTGCACTTCATGATTCACTATCCGCACATCATCCAATCTTCTCTCCCTCTCATTCTCTTCATTCATCAACCCCTCAGAGTACTCTTTCCCTCTGCTCAACACACTCTCCTCGCCTGTGAGTACGTTTCCCTCATTATCCTTTATCACCCTTACCTGCTGCACATCTTTACTAGCTTGGTTCCTCTGTCTAGCCAATTGGTACAGGTCCTTTTCTCCCTCCTTAGTGTCCAACCTTTTATACAACTCTTCATATGCCTTATCCTTAGCCTTTGCCACCTCTCTCTTTGCCATGCACCTCATCTCCTTATACTCTTGTCTACTTTCTTCATCTCTTTGACAATCCCACTTCTTCTTCGCCAACCTCATTCTCTGTATACTCTCCTGTACTTCTTCATTCCACCACCAGGTCTCCTTGTCCTCCTTCCTCTTTCCAGATGTCACACCAAGCACCCTTCTAGCCATCTCTTACTAGCTCTGCTGTAGTTACCCAGCTATTCGGTAACTCTTCACTGCCACCCAGTGCCTGTCTTAACTTTTCCCTGAACATCACCTCACAATTACCCTTTTTCAGTTTCCACCATTTGATCCTTGGTGCTGCCCTCACACTCATCCTCCTCTTCTTGCTCACCAGTGTCATCCTACAAACCACCATCCTATGCTGCCTAACTACACTTTCCCCTGCCACCACTTTACAGTCTCCAATCTCCTTCAGATTGGCCCTTCTACATAAGATATAATCCACCTGTGTGCATCTTCCTACACTCTTGTATGTCACCCTATCCTCTTCCCTCTTGTTAAAATACGTATTCATCACAGCCATGTCCATCCTTTTCGCAAAATCCACTACCATCTGACCTTCTGCATTCCTTTGCTTAGCACCATACCTACCCATCACTTCCTCGTCCCCTCTGTTCCCTTCACCGACATGCCCATTGAAATCTGCTCCAATCACCAGTCTCTCACCCTGGGGTACAGTCATCACCACTTCATCCAACTCACTCCAAAATGTTTCTTTCTCATCCATCGCACACCCAACTTGTGGAGCATATGCACTAACAACATTCATCATTACACCATCAATTTCCAGCTTCATAAACATCACTCTATCCGACACTCTTTTCACCTTCAAAACACTCTTAGCATACTCTTCTTTCAGGATAATGCCTATGCCATTTCTCCTCCCATCCACACCATGATAAAACAATTTGAAACCGCCTCCGATACACCTAGCCTTGCTCCCCTTCCATCTGGTCTCTTGCACACACAATATACCAACCATCATTCGGTTCATCATATCAGCTAGCTCCCTCCCTATACCAGTCATACTGCCAACATTCAAAGTTCCGACCCTCACTATCACAGTCCTAGCCCTTACCTTCCTTCGGGCATACCTTCCACCTCTTCTCCTCCTTCCTTACTCATCCATGGTTGATAATTATATATTACCTCTAATGAGAATAACTGTGATCATACCATAGACTCTCTTTGCTTCTTTCTTTTTCAGGAGCTTCTAAAGCTATGTTACCTATATCACACATTCAGACCCTATTTCATGTATACAAGACCAGCTGCAAACATTGTCTACTGGATTATATCTTTGCTCCATACCTCAAAACCTCTTAGTGCAAGAAATCCAGACAAAGCTTAAAATAATGGTGGAGAGAGGATCTTATAAACTTAGAAAGTTGCTAGGATAACATGAGTTGTGCTATCATATATTTTCTAAAGGATATGAAGTCTTAAACTTAAATGTATGCCATTACTTGACGACTTCAGTCCTCAGCGATTTGCCAGAAAACCACACATTTTATGAGGAACAGATCAAAAGTATAATGCAAAAATCTGGACATTCTGTGAAAATCTAGACAGTTGAGAGGTATGCTTTGCTCCTGTTTGAAGCCTCATTGCCTTCCTACTTAATAGCCAGCATTACTCCTAGGAAGCTGCCACCTGTATCAAAAACAAAAACGACATCCAACCTGCAAACTTTTACTGTAATTCCATTTTTTTCAGAAATACAGAACAACTCTTCTAGATGGCTGTAGTGATTTATTGTACCTGTATTATTTGTTCATGGTCATGGTTGTTCATGGTTATCTAAATATGGCAAGTAAGACTGTTCAATAATATTTTTATTTCTACCCTTTCACACACTCTCCCCATCACTGGATTATTATGTCTTCTCATATCATTTGCAGCCGTATTTCTTCATCCTTTCTTTAATTTTCTTGTTGTATTCCTCCATTTTGTGAAGTCTTCCTTTAAACTAATTAAGTGTGGTAGGAGTTCAACCCTTCCTCTCTCTCTCTCTCTTTATCTCCTTCTCTCTTTGCCTCGTCACTATTTTTACTCTGTCTGTTCCTACTTTGTTTCAGTACCAAAGCATTTATTTCTCTTCTCCCCTCTTGCCAATGCTTACAAAGCTCACATAGATTGTTTCCACTAACAAGCTGTGCTAGCCTATTCTATTTTACCTTACTCCATTTGATTATGGTCTGCTCCCCTGCCCTACCCTATCCCCCATTCCCACACACCCCTTAAGACATTTCCTTCATACTCACTTAAATCCACCGCTTGCCCACATTTAGACAATTGCAGCCCAACTTTGCCCATCTTCCTCATTTCCTGCCATCCACTGCTTTCCTTTTATTCACTTAACTTTTCCTCTCCCTTCTTCTCTAACCAGTTACACTTCAGGCACTCCAACCCCCTCTCAATAACTCAAAAACTTTATCAGTCATAACTATCATATTCTTGCCCTCAAATTAGGAACAACTTTCTTCTGCTTTGACTTCTACTCCTTTCCCACTGTTATAATGAATATACTCCTCATTATTTTCATGCTGTTTATTTGCACATCCATTTCTTTCCCATATTATTATGGATTCCAAACAAGACCACCACAAAAACTCCCCAATAATAATTTATCTAAAACAATTATCATAGAAATATGTGTTTGGTGGATTATTTATGTTCAAGTAGCACCTCTTCTGATAAACACACACACACACACACACACACACACACACACACACACACACACACACACACACACACACACACACACAGTCATTCTCCAAATTGTTATTCCTATAAAGAAGCTCCAACAAATCATTCTCATTCTTTTTCAAACTATTATTTCTACAGGCTGGTGATATTCACTCTAAACCAGGTCCAGCAATACAACAGGCATATACTCTCCCCACAGCAAAAACCTCTCCCTCAGCTACAAGAACATTTATGGCATCAATAACAAATGGGCCTAACCTGAATGCTGGTCTCATCAGTACCCAGCCAAGATTATGGCCATCACTGAATCCAGGTTTAAGGACTCTTCCATATTCCTTATTACTTGTCTTCTAAGTACACTGACTTTATTGATAATAGCTCTGGTAAACAACAAGAGGGTGGTATGGCTTTGTCAAAAAAATTATGATAATCTCAACCCTACATTAATAACGAACAACTCTGCAAGGGATATTGATCCTAATTAGCTATTTGTATAAGCCCTCCTTGGAGGTCATAATAAACTTTTTAGAACTGTCATTTATATATCCTACCCCCCCCCCCCCTTCCACTATTGCTCTGTTGGAAATTAATCTATGTAGCATTATTCAACAAACAAAACATCACAAACTGTTAATTGTGGCAGATCTAAATTTCAATTATTTAAGTCAGCAGAAACATCAGCTCGACAGATTTGTCACTTCCCATAACATGACCCAAATGATCAGTGACTGGACTCACTCAAACTACACCTATTCATCTTGTACACTTTTACACATTCATCTGTCTAATTTCTCAGAAAGATTATGTCAGCTTTAGGTTTTCTCTAACTCACTTTGTGATCACTGTCCTCCTTTTCCCCCTGGTCACTCAAAAGCAGTAAAATCCCTTTACAGATCACCCAGACCAGAGCCAACACAGACAGCTCTACATACTGAACTAGTCCCCACTTTACCATCATACTAATCCTATGCCTGCACTAAATACTTTCTGTAAGATTCTCTGTCCCACAAAACAACAGACTATTTTCCATTAAAGATAGGAAATGTGGTACTCTGAATCACTGGACTACTTACAACATCAGACAGCTTATTAAAGAGAAGGACAAATCCTGGTCAGACTCAAAAGTTGATCCTATGAATCTACATAAACACAATACTTACCTTAGTATCAGAAGACAATCTAGAATAGTAATTAACCAGGCTAAAGCCACATACCGCAGGAACATTCAAAGGTCTACACTTGGACATCCTAAGAAATTCTGGATTGCTGTAAAAAAAAACTGACTACTTCTAATTTCTTCTCCAAACTAGCCCCACTCACAAGTTCATCTCATCCTTCCATACTGAACTGTGGGACAGTATCAGCAAACCACCACTCTCAAACAATCGTTAACTTATCAATCCTTGCCACTCTAATACATCCACCTCATACATCCCTTCACCTTCAAAGCAACCTGCAATTTCCTTCCGTTCACTTTAAAGTTTTTACTAACTCTGAAGTTGAAAAGCTTCTAGAAAAAATAGGCTCTTCCTATCAACCTTTTTCCATCCTATTCACACCTATAGGATATTTAGTCTACATAGAAAACCTCTGTCCTTTCTTTACAACTGAACTGACACTACGAATGTCATCCCTCATAGCTTTAAATATGCCCTTATCATACCAATCTCAAGAGTCCCCCCCTCAGACCATGATTATCATCCTATCTTAAACTTTGTTCACTTACCATGATTCTTGAAAAATTATTTATAATCAAAATCTTAATTACATCACTATGTATAAAATTCTCAACAACAGAAAGAATGGTTTCCACCCTATTGTACAGCTATAGCTATCATCTCTCTAACTTATCAGATCTCCTCTAACATGGAGAATGGTAAAATTACTGGAGCAATCATCTTCAATCTAAGAAAGGCTATTGAATGGATTTATCAATCTGTTTTTGTTTCACAAACCAGATGAGACAGGTTTCTCTAATTAAGCATTACAACGGTTCAGTAGTTATCTGTCCATTCACAACTTCACACTCATTGGATCTAACAAAACCTCTATCTCAGATACATCTAATAAAGGCATTCCAAAAAAAAATCTTTTCTAAGGTCTGATCATTTTTTAATTTTCTTAAACTGTCTTCTTGTGTACTGAATGCAGATAACATTGCTCTGTTTAAAGGCAGTAAAGGCATCTCTGTCCACAAAATGAACTTCAGAATGACTTCATAATTATCTGGAACTGGCTCCATTCTAATAAGTTGAGAGTCATCTCTCACAAGACGTTTATAATGCTATTTGGGACACACCAAAATCTAAAATACTACCATACTTTCTCAATTATAGATCCCCAGGAACCCTAAACCCCTTGCCATATGTCACTGAACAAAAATATATTGGTATCATTTTTGACCAACACCTCAGTTTTCATAAATATGTTGCTACCCTAATTCCTAAAGTCTTAGCTCAATTTAAAAACTTTCATACAAGATCTCTCACCTTCTAACTGTTGAGGCCTGATGTGCAATAGCCATTAATACTGCACTTCCCAGGCTTAAATATATAGTACCAGTCACTGCCCATGGCTCATCCCAAAATACCACCCATCTACAATCCAGCCCTACTTTACCACTAGACCACTATGCTCCAGCAACAAAAAACAACTCCAAGTTACCAAAGCCAAGAACTCAGCAGGAGAAGCTCTTTTCTCCTGCATAATATCCAAATTATGGAACACTCTCCCCCACTCTATTACCACACTACCTTCATGCTATCACTTCAAAGCTGAACTAAAAGCCCACTTAAAAAGTCACTGGTTATGTCTTTGCACCAATCCAGACTAAGACTCACTTTTTTCCTCTCCTCACCTTCTCTACTCCACTCCCCTCTCTTAGTCACCCTGCATCCCAAAGTCAGATCATTACACCTCTCCCCTTTCATTTCCCCCGGATACTTCCTCCAACCCTTCCAGTTCACATTATCATATGGTGAATGTCTTCTATATATCTGTTAGCATACTTAGCAATAACTGATAATTCTTTTAGCATATAAGTTTTAATTTTTTTGTACTTATCATTATCTGAACATACTTATTAACTTAATAATAACCCTGATCATTCTATGTCATCTTGTATGTATACGATGCCACCTCTAAATGTATTGTTTACTTTTGTATGTATCACAGTTTTGTTCTTCATACATCCTTGCTGTTCATATTTACTATGGATATTACTTGTATTGCTTTGTGTGGAGCTTTTCTCCCCGGGCCTCCACTGAAAATGGATCTGGTCCAGTTGGAATTTCCCGGTAAACAAATGTAAAATAAAAAAAAAATATATATATATATATATGTGTGTATATATATATATATATATATATATATATATATATATATATATATATATATATAGTTGAAAACAGATGTGGAAAAAAATACAGGGGCGCTTCAATACTGATTAAACCTACCCTATCATACTTCTAGACCAACGCTGTTTGAAGAAACATAGTTAAACATATCCCAGTGCTGTCCCAAAAGGATATCATACCTATAGGTGAGTTTGTTGCTAAATGGCTAGGACTAGCAAAACACCAGTTAAACTGCATAGCGTTCCTACATAATCCTACTGAACTCATTTCCAGTGCTCCTTAATGGAAATAACCAGTTGATTGAAGTGATAATAAGTAATCTTCCATGGAATTGTATACCCATCTTAATACTACCAAATGCATTAAGTGACAGTTCTCCATTACTAGCTACCCTCTCATATAACCACTGGAAAGCATAGTCGTTTCGTATAAAAATCATGACTTCCTCTGAAAATTCTGAAACTCAACTCCTACTAAAGCTGCACAGCTGACAGCTAGTGTACCTTGAATGCAACCCAATATTTGCTCTTGTACAAATTTTCAGGCTAGTCAACCCCTTTATCAATAAACTATTCCCACATAGACAAAGACAGCTCAAATGGAATGCTGTCATTGGCTTCTGGATGCAGCTATGTAAACTTGGAACTATACTAACAATAAAAATTACTATGAGTAATATCTTCATCAACGACTTGCAAAATTAACACTAATTTTGTTAAAGGCTCACATTTATGTTAAAAAAGCACTAATGGTCCCTCATCCACAACTGTTCTAGTGAAATACGAATGAATTCTCAGGCCAGAAATCCATTCACAATCTTCAACAAAAATATCTAGCATACTCCTTAGCAACCAAATAAAAGACATTTATAACAAACATACCCACTAGTAACAACCTCTACACATGCCAGCCTACCCCACATATAGATTCTACTTAAGGACACTATCTTTAATGCATCTGGGTTATCACCTCAAAACTGTCAAAAAAGGCAAAAATAAATACATAAATACATAAAAACCTTTAGAAACCTTACCAAAGGCTAATACACCTAACTCAACAACTTTGTTACTTTAATTTCTTTGTATGGCAGTCGAGTTACTACAAAGCCAGTTATCTTCAGTGCATGCCTTGCATGTGAAACAATAAGCTTCAGATTATATACCCCGCTATTGTCTTCTTCTTTTTCTTCCTGCTGCTCCCATTAGGGATCACCACAATGGATCATCTATTTCCATTCCTTCCTGTCCTCTGCATCTTGCTCTGTCACACCAACCACAGGCATGTCTTCTCTCATCACATCCATAAACCTTATCTTAGGTTTTCCTCTTTTCCTCTTACCTGGCAGCTCCATCCTTAGCATCTTTTTCCTAATATACCCAGCATTCCTCCTCAGCACATGTCCAAACCAACCCAATCTCACTTCTCTGACTTTGTCTCCAAACTGTCCAACCTGAGCTAATATACTCATTTCTAATCTTGCCCATCCTCGTCACACCCAGTGCAAATCTTAACATCTTTAACTCTGCCACCTCCAGCTCTGACTCCTGCCTTTTTGTCAGTGCCACCATCTCCAACCCATACAACATAGCTGGTCTCACTACCCTCTTGTAGACCTTCTCTTTCACTCTTATTGCTACCTGTCTGTCACAAATCACTCCTAACACTCTTTTTCACCAACTCCACCCTGCCTGCACCCTCTTCTTCACCTCTCTTTCATACTCACCATTACTCTGAACTGTTGATCCCAAGTATTTAAACTCATCCACCTTCACCAATTCTACTTCCTGCATCCTCACCATTCCTCTGTCCTCCCTCTCATTCACACATACATATATTCTGTCTTAGTCCTGCTGACCTTCATTCCTGTCCTCTCTGGAGTGTATCTCCACCTCTCCAGGGTCTCATCTACCTGGTCCCTACTGTCACTACAAATTATAATGTCATCTGCAAAAATCATAGTCCACGGGGACTCCTGTCTGATCTCATCTGTCAACCTGTCCATCACCATTGCAAACAAAAAAGGTCTCAGAGCTGATCCTTGATGTAATCCCACCTCCACCTTGAACACATCTGTCACTCCTACCACAGACCTCACCACTGTCACACTGCCCTCGTACATATCCTGTACCACTCTTACATACTTCTCTGCCACTCCCAACTTCCTCATACAATACTACAACTCCTCTCTAAGCATCCTGTCATATGCTTTCTCTAAGTCCACAAAGACACAATGCAACTCCTTCTGACCTTCCCTATACTTCTCCATCAACACCCTCAGAGCAAACATCACATCTGTAATGCCCTTTCCTGGCATGAAACTGTACTGTTACTCAGTAATCATCACCTGACATCTTAACCTAGCTTCCACTACTCTCCACTATTGTCACCTTCCATAAATTATTTGGCTTTCAACCCCTCATGATCATCAACCCACTTTGAATCTCTGCCTCAATAAAATTTTCATAAAATTAATTTAGAAACAGCTATATGAATATGTCAGGAAATGTGGACTCTTTCCCAAGTGGCTACAATACACTAACTGCAATACATTCCGTACCTGACTCAATTTACTACAATATGGAGAAGGGAATGTTAACTGGTAGACTTTTCACTGAGCTTAAAACAGCATTTGAGAAGATCATCACTCCCCTGTATCTCACTGAGCTTTGGATATGGGCATTAACCTCATGTAAAAATGACTGAACTGGCAAAACTGTCACTGTTCTCTCTGCTAGTTGCTTTTTTGAAAGACAAATTCAAAGCTGGAGTACCCCAGGGATCTTCACTTAGGCAATTCTAGTTTTACTAGTCACAAATGATCTTTCTACAACACTTGCTTTGTCTCAGTATGCAAGCAATGTGAGATTCCTTAGAGATGGTGCTATCTCTGCATCTATCTAGAATCAGTAACAGACAGATTTAAATGTAATCTAGCACTGGTAATCAGCAACTATCTTTCCGCAAACGCACCCAAAACTGCATATTTGCACATTCTTCAGAAGGAAAAGTCAACCCCTGCTTTCTGTCTTAATGGCCCTACATATTCTCCAGTTAGTAAGTGCACCACCACACATGCCCAAACCTCTGGCACAGTTTCATTCTTACCTAAAGTGGATGACACCTGCCACACCATTTCAGATCTACCCACCACTCAGTCCCAGATATAAACAGTTGTACAGGTTCTCATTCTAAAGCCACAGAATGCTCCCATGTTACAGCATTAAATTCAGGTCAAAACTCAGCAATACTTCAAGCTATCAACAAGAATCTGTTGATTAATCTCTCATTCTCCTCATTTTAAGCACCACTGTCTAATGCTACAAAATGTATAATGGCTGCCCATTTCTGCTCGCATCTCTCTTTTTTCTACTTTTCACATACTATAAACTCATACACCAAGATTACTGTTCTCTTCTTGCTCATAAATTATCTTTGAAAAACCCAGCTCATGCTCTTAGATTAGTTACCCTGTGAGCACTTCCTTCAGACAGACTGTATTTTATTTCTGTATTAGGTGAAAAGGGCTTTTGCAAAGTAATTTCTTCCAGGAAGAATAATCGTACCGCAGAACTGTGACGTGACAATGATTTTGTGTTCCTTAGAACCAAACTGCTTAATACTTTAAAATATTTAGACTTGCCATTTTTCCAAGATAAAGGATGAAACATTCAATTTAATATATAAACCTGTCCCAGCTATATAACAAATTTTTTCTAAAATTAATATGAAACCACTATTAATATTGTTCTACACTTTGACCTTTAACATGTTACTTTAAAACACTGTAATTTTCTCTTCTGTACTCTGGCTGGAATTCATAGACATTCTCCAGTATGCAGTGCAAATTATCATGTTTGGTGGCCATGCACAGGAGGTTTGCAATTCTAAGGCACAGGTAGCTTGGATGTGCAAGGGCCATAGTAGCTTGGTGTGTTATGCATGCTACTGCCTGTATAATAACAGTTAAATGAGGATCCTTATGCAAAGCCTGCCACATATATTTCTATATAGCAGTCCTCAAACTTTGCTTTCGTTCACACAAAGCCTTTTTACCCTCCCTAAACAGATTCATTGGCTCTGCAAAGCAACATTTAAAATGCTGCATGCTATGGACTTAATATATTTATACTAAGTTTTGTTCAGTGTTAAGCTATCCACACATCACTGAGCCAAACTCCTTCTCTGCATCTTTCTTCTGCTTTCGAACTAGTCTGTCTAACTTTCTACCCCACCAGAACCTAATTTACTAAGCTTTCTTCTAAAGTTAGTACATTGCGTGTCTACCAGCTTTTTCTCTTTTGCAGTACAGTTTATCTTCATTACCTCTTTTCCCTTTACTTTATTATTTCTCTATTATGCATAATTTCCTGCAACAGAATAGTCCTGCACTTACTTGCTGTTTTTTCATCAGCTGCACTGACTGTTTATACTGTCCTCAGTACTCTCAGGTCTGCCCGCTCCATTCACCCTCGCTATGCTCGAGCTCACTCTGCTCCCTTACCCTGCCCCCAAATCCCATCTGTCCCCACTACTTCTACATTTATTTTCACCACACCACACTCTTTTCTTTTCCTCTACCAACTGGAACACATTACACATACTAAAACATACCCGCCTCTCCAAATACTCCCCTCCTTTCTATCCACTCACTGCTAGCCTTCTCCTCATTATCTCCAATCTCTCCCCTCACCTGACTCATCCCAAATTACCTGCCTCTTTTTGATCACCCTCTATCGCTATCATTTTCTCTCTTTTTCTCCTAAAAGTCATATCATAATAAACTTGGATCATACCATACCAATTAATCTAACCATTATCCAGCTAAGATCACTAAGCATTTCTTTATTTAAAATACTGCTCCTTCATACTTCACTCCTAAGTTTTCTCTGCCTGGCCTCTATTGCAATATCATACCAACACCACCCATTTCAATACCATTTCTCACCTACAAACCCAAATCCTTCTCAACTACATACTAAACTCACATATATTCATGCAGCTCCAAACCTTTTGAAGTACTCTAAAGTAACATTCTTCACATACAAATATGTACATCAACACACCACACCTCAGCTACTCTGTTTGCACACTAAAAGTATATTCTGGTATCCAAACCATATTATGCAGGTAAGATCAAACCTCAAACTTAGTGGTGATATACACCCAAACCCAGGCCTCACAATTTATCCACACCACCCAAGCTAACCATCCCCTCCATATTCTGCCACCCCTATATTCAATGAATCTCACCTCTTATTTCTAAATATTAATCTTAGAAGCATAGTAAACAAAATACATGAATTTCATGCATTTCTCTCACTCTACTCCCCTGATATAGCAGTTTTAACTGAAACCTGGCTAAAACCTGAGATAAATGATAGTGAGATTCTAACCCAAGGATATAATATCCATAGAATGGACAGACTTAACAAATGCAGTGGAGGCATAGCTATCATTTATAAAAACACAATGAAACTACTTCTCCTAAATCTAAACAATCCTGAGTTCAACAATGCCAAAATAATACTCACTAGACTTAAAATAAGCTCCCAGAAATCCATAACTACTAGTGCAATCTATATCCCACAAGGAAACAACCCTGCCATTACTGAGGACTTCCTCTACTGGGCAGCCTTAACATTCTCTCAGGATACTATTGTTATGAGTGACTTTAGTACAGAATGGCTAACCTGCACCTCAGATAATCCTACAAATTTCATAAATCTATATAGGTTCTCACAGCAAATACATTCCCCAAAAATCTAATATAAACTTTTTACTGGATTGGATCTTAATCAATAACTCCTCTCTTGCATATCAATCAAGATGCCTTCCAGATAGTATTAGTGAACATCAACCCACCTACCTGGTAAGGCAAAATCTACACTCCCTAAAAATACTACACTTACACATACATGAAGCAATAAAAAATTCTCACCTCAGAAATTCATATCAACCTTACAGCTAATTGATTAGTCCCCCCTAAAAACACCTCCACTGGATGTTGCTGTATCATACTTTAATTATACTTTTCTTGATATCCTCAGTAACCATGCACCCCCTAGAACCTTTAGAATCAAGTCAAATTATGCTCCCTGGTTAACAAGGGAAACATATCTACTTCTTAAAACTAGGGATAAAGCTTACCAGTCTAACAAAAAACAAACCATTCTAGCATCCTATCGGCAACTGAGAAACAAATGTAAACAACAGGTTAAAAATGATAAACAAGCCTATTTTATTACAATCCAACGCGAATATAAAAACAATCCCCAAAAAATTTAGGCTTCCATAAATCAACTTCTACGGCCAGGACTTTCCACAACTCCAGCACCTACTACTACAAATAAGATAGACAGTATAGCCACTCAATTCAATACACACTTCACAAACTCTATACTGACTCTAGCCATCAGTTCACCACCTACCATTCCCAGTGATCCAAAAGACCCATTTAATGCATTCTCTTTTAAACCCATACAAACCAGTATCATAAAAAAATTACTTAACAAACTTAAACCTTCTCTCACTGCTGATAAACTACTTTCTATGTATCGCAAGATAGCTGCTGATGCCATCTATTATTCTGTTTCTATTTTAATCAACTGCTCCTTAACTGAACAGTATGTACCCAAAATGTGGAAAATAGCTCATATCACACCACTTTACAAAGTGGGGGGGGGGGGGTCCTGTTTTGAACTTTCTGATTTTAGGCCAATAGCAATCTTATCTCCAGTATCAAAAAAATATGTTCATTCCCAGCTCCAGAACTATCTACTATCAAACAACCTGTTAACAAATTCCCAACATGGCTTTCAACCACACCATAGCACTACTACACTACTGAGTTTCACAAACACCATCAACCAATGCAGAAATAATGGTGATCTAGTATCCGCCATATTCCTTAGCATGTCCAAAGCATTTGGCACTGTGCCCTATCAAAAACTACTCAATGAACTCTCATCTCTTTATCTAAGCCATTCAGCCCTCACATCGTTTCATAGTTACCTACTTGAAAGACAACAAGCTGTAAAGTGGCGATACGATTTTTCATCACTACTACATGTTCTACTAGGCATTCCACAAGGCTCCATCTTGGGTCCACTCCTTTTCAGCATATTCACCAATAAGCTGCACACAGCCACCCAATAAGCTACAATCATACAGTAAGCTGATAAAACTACCCTTATCTCTTCAGTCCTCACACTTTCTAAGCTCCATAAGATAACCCAGTTTTCCTTCACAGCAGTAGAATCTTGGCTCTCTGACTCAGTTAGTTCTCAATCCCAATTAAAAAAAAACTTAGGATTTTCCCAAGCAGCAAAACCTCAGGCCTCCAGTTCCCTTTTCAGATAACTTCTGTGAACAACACCAAGATAGAATCTGTTCCACACAACAAGTTACTTGGAGTCACAATTGATAAAAATATGAGATTTGACAAACACTGCTCTCTCACTATTACAAAAAGTTCACATAAGACTAGATTATTTTTACAGAATTAAACCTTATCTCACCAACTCCTCAAGACAGACTATTGCCAGGACTCACCTACTTTCTAGTCTTCTTTATGCCTCTCCTATTTTCACCAACCTCAAGAAAGCTGAACTAACAAAACTTGATGCCTGTTACAATAAAATTGCCAGATTTACTGCCAGCTCTCCATGTAGTTCTGGTCACTGCACTGCCCTACACCAACTAAACAGGCTAGAGCTACCTAATTACTTAACTCTTACCCAGCTATCTATGGCCCATAGCATAATATACCAACCTGATAAATGCTCAGTACTTCGTAATCTACTTCAGGCACAAGCTAACAGCAGACATCTAAGATCCTCTGACAAATTTCTATTATAAGTCTCAAAAGCTAACAATTACTATGGCAATGCTCTTTAATTGAATCTCCAGGACTTGGAACTTAATCCCCCAGCACATCCTAACCACTACCAATCCCTCACAGTTCAAAATACTCCTAAAGTCTCACTTACTTAACTCTTGGCTTTACTCTGGTCTAACCTCTGGTTGATTCTGTATACATTCTTCTGCAGAATTCTTTCCAAATGTTGTATCTAAGTCTAACATATCCTCACTACACTTCCCCATGATTCACATTTTCAGTCTCTGTATGTTATTTACATCCCTCTTACTTTCACCTTATTTTTCCTTTTCACACCTTATTCAGTTTAACCAGAAAGTATGTAAAATATAAAACATAAGGCGCATTGTTTAACAAAATAATGTATTATTAACACTATCGTTTTATGCTCAATTTGTTCTCCTTTTGCTCTATTTTTCTTCTTTACAAGTTTTTATAACTTTGTTATGCTACTTCTGTAGAAAATGTAAATGATTTCTCTATTAGTTACTTTTCCTCCTGGGCCTCCACTGAAAATGAGCCTGCAACCAGTCAGGCTATCCCAGTTAACAAATATCAAATAAATAAATAATAAAGAAGCCACATGAAATAAACAGCATTTGAGAAGATCACAATACATGCCAGACTTATTCAGAAACCTATAAAATGGGTGTGCTACATGGAAGCACATACCCATTTTGAACACTGAGATTCATGGCATACATGATGGGAACAATCTTAGTATTATCAGCAGCAGCAGTAGAGCAGCATGCGCCAGTGGTTGCCATTGTAGCCAGTGCCTCAGTGCTGCATGTTAGGATCATTTACACCAATGGACGAGGTACAGATAGTGCCTGGCATACCAACAGCTCAAAGGTCAAAAGAATGTGGACTGTTTTCATGTGAAGTAGACTGTAAGAGGCCTAGTCTAACTGAGTTGCTGACAAAAGCAATCATGTAAGCCGCATGATAATCCCAATTCTGTGAATATAAGGGTGTGTGTGTGTGTGTGTGTGTGTGTGTGTGTGTGTGTGTGTGTGTGTGTGTGTGTGTGTGTGTGTGTAGATTTAACAATATTAGCCAAAGGGACCTTCCAACAACATACAGGGCACATTATGGATACCACAGGCATTGGCCTCATGAAGTCTAAATTATTTTCTTGACATTACACTACAGTATGTGGAACAGCATATTGGGTTCCCAGGACAGCAGTGGGGAGGACTGATACCATTCTGGCTTTTTACAACATAGTCCATTTCCCTGAGGTCCAAAGAATCAGAGACTGCACACACATTGCCATAAAGGACTTATCTGATCTAGAAATACTGCAATGCATCAGCAGAAAGGGCATTTACTACCTCAAATGCTAGGTGGTCTCTAATAACCATGGCATTGTTTACAATGTGCCCATGAAATACCAAGGTAGTTTGTATGATTTATATTCGACACATATCCATCCTGGTGTTGTGACACTACACTGCATGTAATAGAGTTCACATATGTGTATCCATGTGCATGTGTCCCTCTCACAATCAGTAGCATGCAGTCAGCACCAGCTACACCTATACTACATCCACATGTTGTAAACACAAAACTATCTTATGCTGATGCAGTTAAAAAATCTTTACCAATTTACATGGTAATTGTATAACTTGGTGTAGGAATAAAATAAAAGAAGGGGAAAATAATTAATAAACTTACAAAACACTCTATATTCAATGAAAATGAAAATCAAAAATGGGGAAAGCATATTTAGACATTGTTAAAGAATAAGAGAAAAGATATGAACAAATCTTGTTTCACAATGCATCAATAGCACTAGAAAAAAATAAATGTAGCTTCTGCACTATAAAAGCAAAAGGAATGCATAGTTGGATTAATTTATTCAAACAATAAAGCTTTTGTTAAACTAGACTGTTTCATTTCACAATCCATAGATATAGAAAAGGGCACAAAACAAAAATGCCCTCTGTTGCCTATCTTATTTGCTTTAATAATGGACCACTGACAATGGCAATAAGACAACATCTGGATACTTATTTTATGCTGGTAGTATTTTGCCAGAAATAACCAATATTAATTCTTCAAAAAGTCATATAAATTTTATTATTACAATCTTTCAAAAGTTAATTGTTTAACATTCAACAACAATAAAACTAAATTCATGTTCATAAATAATTACAGCATTGATATCTGTGATATATTTAATTTGGATAAAATGATAATGAACTTATGCATTTAGGAATAATACTAAATCAAATCTATAAGAAATCAGAATTGCCAACTATAATAAAGGTAAAGAGGATTTAAATCATCTAATAGATAAATGAAATAACATGTATTTCACTTCTGAAGATAGATTATACCTTATAAACATGGTTTTGTTCCTCAAAATTCTATGTCCAATACAAACTCTTGTCATATCTCCTAACAACAAGCAAATTAATCTTATTAAAATAGGTTGCTAAAATTTCCCTGGTATCCAAACAAATCAAAATGGTTTATAAGTACCACATTAGATTCTAGAATAATAGTGGAATTACATTTCATGATGTGGTAACATAAGCTCAGGCATCCATCTTTTAAACAGTTGTTCACTGGATAGAAACCAAGTGTAAGGCCAATTGTAAACATTTACATATATAGCTGTTTAATGAAAGGAAAACCATGAAAACCGGTTAGGATAATTAACATAAATGTGAATTTTTTGATATAAAGTTTATACTCCCTCTGATTCAAGCTATGAATAATATTCCTAAGAAGTTTTTAAACTTTTTATACAAATGCTTTTGGCATTAATAACTTTTTAAAATTAATATATCCATTTTGTACAACCAAATATCCAACTGAGGGTTCTAATATAGACAAAATGATGAAATGGAAAAACAAAACATTTATTTAGGATGGTACAATTATTTTTCCTGGAGTAGAATGTAAGACAAGAGATATAATTATAAGTGAATTTACTCTTATTAAAGATGAAGATTAGAGAGCAATTAATGTGAGTCAGAACTTTTATCCAAGGAAATATTGAAGCTCTAGAGATTTCAAGTTCTAAAGAAATTCCAAAATTAATAGAACACCTTTGTAAACGTACATATAGCAAAATAATTAGTAGCCCACTCCTTTCATACATGTACATTATGTTAACTGAATATAAAGGCGGTATTAATGAAAATCTTTAGCATTTCATTTTTCAGGGAGATCAAGAGAGAGTCACAAAAAATGTTTAAAAAGTTAGCCTTACAATCAATGGAGAATACAAGTAAATCACTTTACTGGAAGACATATACATGGAAAGTCTGAAAGTATTTTTCTTACTGCAGACAGATTAAATAAAACAAATAAGACCTCCAGCAATCAAAGTGTAACTCAAATTTGAAAATAGACTGGAAAGATATTTTAACTGTTTACTTATATCTTAATTTTGGATGGCACAGTGGTGCAGCGGTTGTGTTGTCGCCTTACAGCAAGAGGTTAACAAAATTAGCAGCATACCAAGGCCTGTTAAAGTCTAGCCCAGTAAAAGAGTGAATATCCAAATATGTACAATGCTAGGCCACCATGGACAAGTCCATATGTAAAACTTTAATGGCAATGATGAGATAAAACTAATAAATGCTCAGGAAACACTCATAAAACACTCATGAAAGTTACTGATATAAAAACTTTAAAACCAAATGATTAGTGCTTACGGCTACTGGCTTCTTCAAATCACATTACCCATAAATGCTAATTAATATTTACAAATAGTTAAAACCAATTATCAATAGCTCTTTAGCTCTTTCCAGCCTCGTGAAAGAGTTTTTTTTTATTAAACATCCTCCGTAATAACAGACTTCAGGGGAAATACACCACTAAGTCCTGTTGCTTTATCTGCTGACAAGTCAGCTGTCCAGCTGCTTTCAGCTAATTCTATCCTATTACGTGAGTCTCTTCTCCTCGAGGTGTCTGTTACTACTTCTAGCACCAAAAACTGAAAAGTATGCCCTGGATGCATAAAAATACGTTGAAACTATGAATTCTCTCTTGTCTTTAGTCTGATATCACTTAAGTGTTTTAAAATCCTGTTTTTTAAAGGGAAAATGTTTTTTCCCCACATAAAAACTCATACAGACCTTGCAGACAGCTATGTATATCACATTATTGGTGTTGCAGTCAGTTAACAGTCCTTATAGATTATTTTATGCATACCATCATGTTTTTAAAGTTTGAGTTTCAATGTTCACAAACTTGCATTGATTTTTTAGACATCATTTTAACCAGAAGAGAAGATGATACCATTGGCACAGAGATTTTTTTGAAAATCATGTTGGAAGAATCATCTTTTACATCAAAGTAGCATGCACCCAGGATATATATTTTCCCAGGTAGTCAAAGGACAATTTCTCGGTGCCTCAAGATTATGTACAAATGATTCTACTTTTGAGAAAGAAACAGAGAGGTTGATGGAAAATCTCTGTCAGAGAGGGTATAGATCTGATGTAGTAATGAAAGCAGCCACTGAGATTAAAGGAATGAGGGAGTAGAGGGGCAAACCCTACTTTAAGAGACAATGAATATCAAGGGACTCAATTTCCAAGAAATCTCAGAAGGAGCATATAGGAGTTAGATGTCCTCTTACACATAGAGAAGACATTCAAGAGATTTTTAATATAATAAAACAAAATTGGAAAATCCTAACAGCAGATGACAATATTAGGAGCATAACTGGTAATACTCCAAAATTTAGTTTTAAGAATAAAAAATGTAAAGCAATTATTGTGCACAGAAGGAAAGAGTATGAGTAACTACGGCTACAATAGCAAACGAGGAACATTTAGGTATGGCAGATGTAAGGTCTGCCTGTATATTAATACTAGTAATATTTTTTGTCATCCCATCAATAATAAAGTATTTAAACTCAGTATGCATGCAGGCTGCCACACCAGGAATGTGATATACATAGCAATCTGCAAGGTCTGTATGAGTTTTTATGTGGGAAAAAAAGATTTGCCCTTTAAAAACCAGGATTTTAAAATACCTAAATGATATCAGACTGAAGACAAAGGAGAATTCATTGTTTCAACATATTTCTATGCATCCAGGCCATAATTATCAGTTTTTGGTGTTAGAAGTGGTGACAGACACCTCGAGGAGAGGAGACATAATAGGATAAAATTAGCTGAAAGCCACTGGATAGCTAACTTATCAGCTGATAAAGCACCGGGACTCAATGGAGTATTTCCCTTGAAGCCTTTGTTATTAGGGAGGAACCTTAAAAAAAAACAAAAACTTTTTTATGACGTTGGAAAGATCTGTCAATTGATTGGTTTTAACTTTTTATAAATATTCATTAACATTTAGTAACATTAGTAACATGACCTGAAAAAGGCAGTAGCCAAAAGTGCTAATCATGTGGTTTTAAAGCTTTTTATATCAATAACTTTCATGAGGTTTTATGAGTGTTTCCTGAGCATTTATTAGTTTTATCTCATAACTACCATTAAGGCTTTACATACAGACGTGTCCATGGTGGCATAGCTTTATATGTATTTGAATATTTACAGCAAGAGGTTCTCTGGTTCGATTCTCGGACGGAGTGCTTTCTGTGTGGAGTCTACATGTCTTCCCTGCATATATATTTATATATAGGTTTACTGTCAAAATGACGAAAATGCAAACAGAAACCATTTGGAACACTGAATGGGAATGTCAAATGTCATAATATAAATCAGGTGAAAAAGTTGAATCTGCTGAACAAATTTAGCTGATTTGACATTTTTGTTGAATATCAAACGTGATATCCATATAGGAGCTCAGGTAAGTGTACCTCCTACACTTCATATCAGGTTTTTGCAGCAGCCCCCACACCCCCTGCTAACTATATACTCCAACTCTAACATCACACTACAGTGAGGAAAGGGATGAATGTCCCAATCTGCACTGTACCATGATCTGTATTCATTACTTTGAGTTCATATCAGCGAATGCATAGTAGCATTTGCTGATATGAACTATCGATCATGTAATGGTCAGCAAGATGGGAATTGGACATCTCTTATTCAGTTTCCCATTTACAGAGATGCCGTGTCTGTTATTTAGATAGTAAATTTTATATATATATATATATATATATATATATATATATATGTGTGTGTGTGTGTGTGTGTGTGTGTGTGTGTGTACATATATATAAACACTCTTTATTCCAGACTTTACTAGCCACTGCAAGGAGAACAATCACAAAGACATGGATGCAAAGGAAACAACCAGCTTTGTTGGACTGTCTATCCCCCTAAATAACTGTTTTTTTATAAAGAAACAGAGATAATTAAATCAATAGAGAATTATTAGCCAATTAATGAACTTCTGCAAAAAAAAAATATTGAAATTATGTTTCATTGTTTAAGGTTGCAGTTTTTACACTCTTATTTATACAAATAACATAAATTCTGAGGTCTGCATTCAAAATATTCACATGTATTTTGTGTAGAGACCAAGACACAAACTATATACAGTGTACATAAATTATATTTCTGTTTTCTTTTCTTTTTTTTCTTAGTTAGACACATCAGGTAAAATGTTTTGGTTAAAACATCATTCTTGCTAATTCTATTATTTTGTTAAGATATAATGCTCATTGCTGTGTGAAAACCTGTACTTCTGATTTCTTTCTATAACCAATATTTTTTTGGGGGAAAGAAGTCTCTACTCAAGCATCTTAGAACTCCCAAATCTTGGCATCAGCCTACCTTCTCAAATCTACCTCCTACTCTCCACCCAGCATCAAGAGGTCTAAATTAACATACAGCACATTCTGACACTACAGTAGACACAGCCACAAAAAGGGCTCACACGACCAGCATACAAAAGCTCTTAAGGTTGTGGGCCCAAGCTTAGGCATCTGACAACATCCTGGTCATAGGTGACTCCATAGTCAGACACAGAGTTCCACTGAATATGTTGAGCAAAAACAGAGTGATAGTTTGTTGTTGCTCAGGTGTTATTATCTGTAATGCCACTAGGACCGTCTAGTCTCTTCACCTGGGGTACAAATATGAGCAGATCATTGTGCATGTGGGAGTATATGACTTCAGCCATACCTCCCTGGATCATTTGAAGAGGGACATAAAGGTGCTGTCAGAGTAAACTGGGTATGCAAATAATATTGATCAGTATCCAACCATCACCAAGTATGATGTTTCAATAAAAAGAAAAAGACAAGTGACAACTATAGTCTCACCTAGTTCTAAGGGGATCCATTTTACATACACACACACACATTATATATACATATATATATATATATATATATATATATATATATATATATATATATATATATATATATATACACACACACATAGATATTGATGTATCACCCTGGGAGGAGATGATTGCCATCTCCAGATGCTTTACTATGGGTGGCCTACATTTCTCTCCTCACAGCTTCTACATATTTGCCATATATTTTTCCTTCCACAGTATCTTTTTTAGGAAAGGTCAGTCACCCCAAATTGCCTATACAGTCAATCAAAATAAAAAAAACTATTAAGGTGGCACAGCTCAATGCTGGAAACCTTAACAAAATGTTTCACTCTTTACAAGCATTCCTAACCTTGGAAAATATAGGTATATGCATAGTTAATGAAACAGTTTCAGAACAGTTATAGCACTCACACAGTTCAGGTATTTAATACCTACCACTCTTTTAGACCAAATATGAAATTGGAGGCTGTAGCTGAAGGGGTTTGAATCTGTGCTATTAAGAAACTATTTTACCTCCAGACTTATAATGCAGGATGATGACTTTGACACCTTTTCATGATATACAAAACTCAGTACCACATCATTGTCAACTACCACATCCACTCCAGGACTCTGCCAATTCATGAGGCATATTTCAACAAATTGACTTCCTTCACTATAAAGCAAAGACTATACTCCTGGGTAACTTCAACTACCCCTCCATTAATTGGGGAAACTGTCCTATCACAAATAAGTATGCAGAAAAATTCCTGGAACTCATTAATACCAACTCCTTAGACCATTACCTGATGATGGGCTCAAAAATATTAACAACGTTTTTACTAACCAAGCCTCTCCCTTCCCCTCAGCTCAGTGTCAATAGTTACCAAACCACTGGTCAGATCTGACCACTGTGCAGTAACACTTCATCAACCACAGGGCCTTTGTGTTGGCCTTGCTGTCAAAGAAGTAGATACCAAGGAGAAGTCACAATACAGATCCCTGGGGTACTCCAGTGGAAACTAATCTTTTGGTTGAGAGTGTAGCTCCAACACTAATAGCCTGGATTCTGTGGATAAGACAGTTTTTTATACAGCAGGTAATGTAAGTGTTTATATTTAGTTTGATTAACTTATGCAGTACCACTTAAAGTGTACGACCCAAGTTACCTAGTAATCCCTCCATCTTAGAAAATTCTACAAACAAATCATCTCTAATTGATGATCTGATGAAATTCAAATGTCCTCCTTTCTCTGATGACCTTACAACATATATGGCCTTCTTCATGGAAAAGTTCTTCTCACACCTCCAGGCTTGCATTGTGGTCTTGGTCCTTATAAGGCATAATACAGTGCCAGATTTAAGAACCAATCCATTTGATGGAACCCAGTATTAAATAACAAAATAACAGGAAGAAAGTCATAGCCTATAAAAGCAAAATTGACACCCCATCAGCTAAAGAAGAACTCAAAATTATCAACAAAGAACTTACAAAGTAAAGTCCTCCAAAAGCAAGTACAAACAGGGAACTGCCATCCATGCTAATGATAACCAGAAGGAACCTCAGAAGTAATATCCAGTAATGGTCTAAATTGATCAAAATATCACCACATTCTAATCCTCTGAGTATATAGCCAAGATATTAACTGTCAAATTAAACTCCGACTTTAGTCCCCTTTCTCCACCTTATTATCCACCGCACATTAGTATGCCTATGCCATTTACCCTATCTCCTCTCAGCAACTCCTAATTGCTTGGTTCATACAGCATACCTGGACTTTGTTAAAGCCTTAGATACCATTCCACATTCTGGCATCACTGATACATTAATCATACTAAATGTAAAACCGTATGATACCCTGCTGGATAATAAACTGTCTCATCAACAGAACCTAATCTATTAGTGTTGGAGTTACATTCTCAAGCAAAACATTAGTTACCAGTGGAGTATCGCATCTGTATTGTGACTACTCCTCTTTGGTATCTACTTCTCTGACATCAAGGCCAATACCAAGGTCCTGTGGTTGATGAAGTTTGCTGATGACTACAAACTGGAAGCTTCATTAAAAAATGCAACTGACCACCGGATTTTCCAGGAGTGCCTAATGCACACCAACAAGTGGTGCTTAGCCTATAGCTTCAAACTAAATGCCAAGAAATGCAGCATTGTGTCCTTTGGCAAACCCAGGTAATACCACTCCTAAAAAATTGACTCTGCAATTAGGGGCTTAAGCACTTTTACCGACAATTAACTACCCTTTGATCACCATGTTATCACTGTTTTTAGGAACTATTTTTCTATAGTCAGACTGCTCACTAGAGAAATACCTTCTAAATTCAAGGAAGGCATCATCCCATCCCCTCTATTCCTTCTTTATCAGCTCATTTATACAGTATGATCCCACTTTGATATGTACTTATCTAAACACATGACTCAGCTCAAGAAACCACAGCATTTCTTTGAAATTGCAAGCGTGTCCATTTTGAGCTTCCCTGACTATCTTCAAGTGTTCTTACTCTTTGGTATGTCCTGTTGTCTTTTGAGAGGGGATCTCTGCCTAACCTACAAAGCCTTAAAGAATCCTATCATATGCAACTTCCTTTACATCCACAAAAAACAATAACATTAACACCCACTGAAGAGATCTGAATTTCCTGCACAGCATTACTTAGGACCTACTATCTTGGTAGTTATCTATAACAGAGAATACCTTTTTAATTGAATACACTCTCCATGGGTGTAAAGCATAGTAGGTTCCTGTCCCTTTTATTAAGTGTAACCTGCATAACTGGCTGACCAAATGTAAGCACACTTCTGGTCTGACCTTTTAAGCACTTATGGAAAGGCAATGTTACCAGGAATACAGCAATTCATCCTGTAGGGAGATCTGGTATTAATTTCATGTTTTGGTAAAGCCGATGTTGGATGATGTGGCTAGTTTGCCAATGGTCCACTGGATCAACAGCCTATTATTAATCTAAAATCCTATGAACCTATTGAGAAGGCCTACAGACAGCCAATGTCTGTAGTAGAGAGGGTGGATGGCACTCTCTTGACTTGTGTACTTTCGCCCAATCAACTGTTACACTGAATAGCTTACCAGTTATTGTAATAATAATAAATGATGCACCTCTGTAGGACTGAAATGACCAAGCACCAGCTTAAAGAAATGGTGCAGTATGGAAATAAGAGCTGATACCTGTCTCTGTCCACTGCAGTTAAACACATTACAAAAGCTTTGTGGCATGACAATATATACCTAGCTATACTCTTGCCATTAGTTTTTCCCTACCCTTCTCTGACCTTCCCTGTCCTATCTGCTACACCAGAGCTTTCTTTCAGAGAATCAAGCTAAACTTGGATCATGTCAAAACAAACCTCTCTGCTTACGAAACACCATTTTACCAACTATCATGTGAAAACCTTATTTTTTTCCTAAATGCTAAGCTGACAGTGCCAGATAATAAAAGTGTCTTAAATTTAAGTAAGAAACAGAAGTTTCAGTAGCTCTGTGGGATTGTTTAATAAACATTTTTAAAAAGAAATTGCCAGCTAAATCACACAATAGTACTGGAGAGTGTCCTCCTCAAAAAGTATCACAATCTCTCTCTCTCACTCAGACACAGATTCATGACTGTTATGTCAGAAATTATTACACTGTAATTTTACACTGTAAGTTTATTGAATCTGGTAAGCGAACTGTTGGGAAGCACTTCTACTTTGAGAGGGCAAAAGTGAATGCATCGAGGATTGAAATCCCCTATATCTGATTAAACTATTTTGCAGAAAAACACTTTTTATGTGTTTTTGCAGGGGGGGGGCAAGCCATCCATACCCTCAAACTTTTAAATACCAACTCCATGGTTACATCAAATTGAAGAAGGAGGGAATTCCCCCTAAAGGGAATCTCTTCCAGCACAACTCACTGACAGTGATTTCTTATGGAGGAACTCTGATAGTCAGTGAGTTGAACCTGCAATTTTAGTTTGTGAGTTCAGTCTTCATCTACCAGTAGGCTAGCCATTGGGAAGCAGCTACTATTTCTGGCTTGATTAGGGTGGGAGTAATAGCTGGAGTGGCCAAACTCATGATAAATAGTAGTATAAATATTGCAATGAATAATTACCCCAAAAACAAAAGAGAAGTTCTGTAACAGAATAAAATTACTTAAATGCACCCATGGGAAAACTGCCACCTCAACTGATACTAGAAGACAGACAATCACTATAGGTTTTAGTATTAATTACCACTGTGTTCCTGGCTAAATCAAAGCATGGCTTCTGGTGATATATGTCATGGACATAATCCTTACATCCACTCAGCAGAGATTTTTATTTCCAATGCAGATACTACATCTTTTTTAAATTAATACATCTAAATGCAGCATACCTGATGGGGAAGAATGTTAATTTGACTCATTAGATCCTTAACAGCTACTTTAAGATCCTGCAGGAAATTGGGAGAACTCTTAAGATCCTGATCTGTGGGCAGAGACTCCTTCATGTTGTTCAGATTCTGTAACCATTCCCACTCATCCCTAAGGAAAAATGAAAAAAAAAGTTATTCTGTACAGTTATGCAAAGGAAAAAAAAATGTCACCTTGGCATGGAATCATGCATCTCTAAGCAAACAAAAAGTTAAGGAACTTTTCGGCACATCATCGACATTGAACAAGGTACACAGCTAATAGTTGAAAGTATAAAAGTACAAGGGCTGGAGACAGTCCTCGACGCAAATGAGACAAATTGGTGACATCCATTTATATATATATATATATATATATATATATATATATATATATATATATATATATATATATATATATATAAAACATTTACAGTGGTGAACATTGCAACAGTTGTACTGTGTTTATAAGTGCATAGAAACAAACAGTAAATTTTACACACTGTGAGTTCTGTAGTCAGCACTGATTTCAAGTCAGGGGCTGTTGCTACAACCAAATTCAGTATCAGATCATTACAACAGAAAATTTACATAAACTAAGACCAAACTACTAAACATATCTAACTCATATACAGTATAAAAATTAGTTTATTTTGACAAGCAATACTGGTATCAAAGTACCAAATGCAAGAAAAATATGCTAAATATTCCTTATTAAGTTATACATAACCACAATAGTTTAGCACTTATCGGATAAAATGTGCATATTATAATATCCACACTTCTCACTCACACTATTAGAACTAAAGCTGCGCAGTCTTAATAATATATTAGTTTCTTTAATAGTACACTTTCCTTTTGTTACTTTTGTTATGTAGATCTTATATGATGTCAAGCAACGGCAAAAACTACTATCTTAAAGTTATACCAGTGTATCAGAATTATATATTTAAGCAACAACAATGTAATAGAAAGGATTTAGTCAGTGCTGAACAAGCTGGGTTATATTTCAAAAAATAAAAAAAATGAAGAGGGACCTAGGAAAAATAAAAAAAAAAACAAAAGTAAGCAAAAACTGTGACAGAACAGCAAGGAATACTGATCAAAAACTGGGATATATACATTTAAATTGTCCCTAATTTTGATGAACAACCCTGACTTTGTCTCAAAAATTTTTACAGTACCTCATACCATTTTTGATTTTCTGGTAAATTACTGAGGATTAATCAGTCAATAATATCAGACATTAGATTTGCAAACTTCTTATTGCTCAGAAAATGTGTGTTGATACAACTTTTGAAGCAAATTATAGTAAAATTTAATAATTGCCCCTGATTTGGAAGCTTTGCCCCAAATTAATTTTGTCTCTGTAGTGAATTCTTAAGCAAATAAGCTGAGAAGTATGCTGGGATATATAGGAAGAGGCATCACAAGCAGAAAACTAGGCATTATTACCCCTGTACATGCAACTATTAAAATTCTGTATTTGAAAACTGCTTTCCAACCCTCTTCTTTAAAAGTACACATTGGGGTTTGTTCACAGTGAAAAACAAAAGTAGTGCACAGTGTATACCAGAAGCAGTATAATGACAAGAAAGGTCAAGGTAGGTCATGGGGCAGGGACATTAGACACCAGAATACATCATTAATAATGTACCTCGATACTTCAAAAAGACAAGGAAGAGGGGACACTAGACATTAGGGATTATACTTCCATCACATGTCTTAAGAGCACTTACACATAATGTGGGTTACAGAAAAACACTAGACACCAGGAATACCTTTAGATTATTGTGCCTTAAAAGCACTTGGTGGTACCACTAGACACTAGGGATATTTGAAAAGTGTGCCTTAAAGGCACTGAAAATGACTATAACCCTGTACATTCTCACCTCCCACAAAGGACAATAGTTCTCTGTGCCACAACTAGACACCAGGGATGTAATGGAAGTAACAGCTATGAGTTAGAAAACCACAGTAAAGGGTTTCAAATCCTGAACCCTTGCCGAGGAAACATCAGCATTAACTTGCTGCGCTAACTGGCAAGTTAGTACAGCAAGTTTTTTTTTTTAACCATATAATGAGGATCTCAGGCATTATTAAATGCCTGCAAAATTTCACGAATTACATGGAAGAGGGACAGGGCACATATGAGCATGCCTTTCAACCTCATAATGAAAGATATCTAGGCAAAGCAAAAATTAATGGTGGAACAATCACTACAATCATCTGTGATTTATGAGGGCAGGAAAAAGGAGACATTGGGGACATTTTGACAACAAAGGGAAGGGTATGGGGGTATGTGGAGTGTGTTTGTGTGTGTACGTGTGTACGTGTGGGTGTGTATTTCGCTATATGTATATGTACATGTATGGGAGAGTGGATGGGGAGAATACCTGTACCAAAGCAATGCATGGGCCAACATTGCTAACTACCACAGGAAAGTGCTGATCTGCATTCACTGTAATTAACAGTGATTCAAAGACATGCAATTAATCAGTACTGAAGTCTTTTATCATTGTGGCTAAAATGTCTTTGAAATGCAAATATTCACATTGTGTAAACAGTCCCCTTTTGTCTCAGCTTTCATTGCAATTAGTGGAGCTGTTTCTGAATCATCAGGAAAGAGTCTTAGCCAATACCTTTCTAGAAAAAGAGATACATGCAGATAAAAACACAGTTTGAACATACTCAGAAAAGAGCTCATGAAAGTTATAAGGCTATATTCACTTTCTCCACAGAACAGAGTGCTGGATGACCAAACAACATCTTCAGAAATGGTGAGAATCAAAATCCAAGAATGGATGGGAAAGATTTAAAGCAGTTCTTATAGCAGATGGAAAACATAAGCTGGTTGTTAAGCAGAGTCTGTCTATCTGTCTGTTAGCTGTGGAAATGGGCAGATCAGCTTAGTCAAACAGTTATTATCTGATGTCAAACTGTCTATATCTGTGTTAGTTAATGATGGAAAAGCTCAACACCATTACCAAATAAAAAATCCACAGCTGAACAAAGTGCAGGTCATTATTTCATTGTATGCAAAATCAAGATAAAGCTGAAAAATAACAAGCCAATTATATATGTGCAATGTATGACGCTGAAAATATACCATCAGAGTTTAAAACAACATCTGCAAAGCAGGTGTGCTGCATTGGTCACATGTGACTGAGTACTAGAAGAGTTATGGGAAGATATCAATTAAGTTATATTTGTAAAAAACTAAAATGTTTCTGAAAAAATTGAAGAAAAGCAAAATCTATTAAAAGGCTGACTTGTAAGACTCTGAAATGCATAGAAACATAGAGAAATTAAAGTAAGTGGGAAAAAAGCATTTTCAGAATCAGGACATGATTTATAACATGCTGAAGATGAAATATAGAAAAGTACTGCAACAACACATGTAAAGAAATAGAACAGAAAAAATATTAGAGGAAGAAAAAATGGCTTTCTTAAAACTGTGAGAAGGAAATGCAAGCATTGATCTGAAGCATTAAGGCATTTAAGGATCTCTGTTGTAATCCTTATTAGAGCAGTACCCAATATCTTTCAGATAATCCAAACACGTCAAGATCAAGAAAAATGGAAATTCTACTGAAGTTAATAAACTATAAAGGGCAAACAGATCAACAACCATTTCAGCCTACATACAATGACCATGAACTGTTGATTATGAATGTGATGGAAGAAACAGCATTGAAAGTTTTACCAGAGAATATTATAGGTTCATAGGTTCATAGGTAGATAGTAGGCTATCAGCCCAAAGGCCTATGTAAGCCTAGCCAACAAGGTTCCTTGGCTTATGCCACCCAAGAAAATTATTTTCCTGTGCCACTGTTGAGCAGAGACACAGAAGTGATCCCCGGGGTGTATTTCCTATTTCCCATCCACTCATCAAGATTTTTCTTGAAGAGTGCTAATGAAGAACTTTGCTTGACACAGATGGGTAGCCTGTTCCAGAGTATGGGAAGTCTCTGGGACAGGAATCTATCCCTCCAGCATGTCCTGTTTATTGTGGTGACAAGGTTTAGGTCCCTAGAGCATGTAGCTCGGAGGGATTGGGATTTCTTTAGGTGTAGCATGTCCAGCAGGTTTGGGTTTGACATAGCTTTATATGTTAGGCAGAGATCACCTCAGAGTAGGCAATATGCTACGGAGTAAAGCTGGAGTTTTTTGAGGCGGTCAGTGTAGGGCATTTGTTTGAGGCCAGTAATCCTCTTTATGAGGTACTTTTGTGGCCTTTCCAGCTGCTGCAGATGTCTTGTGAGGTACATTCCAAAAGGGGCGTTGTACTCTATAATGGGTCTAATGAGTATCGAGTAGAGGGGAACAATTACCTCCTTTTTCCTGGATGAGAATCCTTTTGTGATGAGGTGTGTAACATACAAGGATTTCCTGACTACTGTGGTGATGTGATTATCAAAGGAGAGACTACTGTCCACCTGGGTCCCAAGGTCTCTTATCACACATTCAGTGTTAAGTAGATTGCCGCCTGTGTGGTAGTTCATGGGTACAGAGTTTTTACCAAAGGGGATGACACTGCACTTTTTGTCATTGAGCTTGAGGCCATGGTTCTGACACCAGGCATCTGTCTCAGCGAGGCCCTTCTGTAGGATGTCCACATCATTTGGGGACTTGACTATGGCTCCTAGTTTGCAGTCATCTGCGAACTTCATTAGCCAGAGGCCTTCTGTGTTAGCCTGTACTTCAGAGAAGTAGATACCAAACAGAAGAGGTCCCATAACGGAACCCTGTGGTCCTCCACTTGTCACTGCTTTGAGGTCAGATTTGGAGTCTGCAACTTTTACAGTGTGGGTTCTGTCAGTGAGCCAGTTGGCAACCCATCTTGTGACGTATGGATTTATACCTAGTTTAGTGAGTTTAGCTATAATTCTAGAATGGGGGATGGTGTCGAAAGCCTTGGCGAGGTCAAGATAGGCTGTGTGAACCACCTTACCCTCATCTACAGCTTTGGTGACTGCCTCAAAGAAGTCGATCAGATTCAGGAGGCATAATCTGCCTTTCACAAACCTGAACTGGGTGGGATCCAGAGTTTGGTGGTTACCAATGTCTTTGTTTATGAGTTCCACGATGATACGTTCCATGGCCTTGCAGACCAGGCTCATCAGACTAATATGTCGATAGTTCCCGGGATCAGTGGTGGCTCCCCCTTTGTGGAGTGGGATAACTGTTGCTGTGCGCCATTCAGTGTGCACAAAGCCTGATGCGAGGCTATTATTGAACATGGTGCTTAAGTGGGGAGCCAGTTCGTTCTGAAGTTAGTGTAAAACGCAGCCTGGGATGTTGTCCAGTCCCATGGATGCTGTGTTTATAGCTTTAGAGAGTGCAGCTTTTACCTGCGTAGTTGTGATTACAGGGACTCTGCATTCTTCCTGTATAGATATGGGCCCTTTAGGGGGTGGGGGTAGGGTAAAGATAGCACTTAACCTATCTGTCAGGATGTAGGCAATATCAGTTGGTTCTGTAATTTTCGTGCCTTTGTGCTGTAACTCAGAGCAGATCTGGGTGTTGCCATTGAGATTCTTGACATAGCTATAGAATGCTTTGTGGTAGTCCCTAGAATTAGTGGCAATTTTGGTTTCGTAGCTAGCTTTGGAGGATCTTATAAGGGATCTCAGCTTCTTACTGAGGCTGACCAGGGAGCTCCTCCACTCATGGGATTTTACTCTCTTTTGCAACAGTTTCTTCCTTCTGTTGTACAGTTTGTTTATGGCAGGGGACCACCAGATTGGCTTCCTTTTTTGGAGGATAGCATCTTGGTTCTGTTTGGGATAGCACAATCCATGCACTCATGTAAGTGCTTATAGAGTGCATTTGTGTAGGATTCAGCAGTTGTAACTGTATTGTCCATCTGCATGGGTGTCATGAAGTTCACCACTTCTGTCTTACGAAGCATGAAGTTGGCTTTGGAGATTTTTTTTACTGTGGTTTCCTTAATGGGGGATTGGGGCGGGATGTGGATATCAAGGGTGATTAGCTCATGGTTGGATTGGACCAATGAGGAGTTGACTTCAGGTGTGAACACTATGCTCTGAGAGACTGCCTTCCAGACTATGTGCAAATATACAGAGCTGAGTATATATTTTTTGGTTATAGAGTTTGTTAATTGTTGCTTAGATCTCTGTTGAAACTGTTGTCTCCCTGTTTTGAGAGACTGCTCTGCAAATATACAGAGCTGAGTATATTTTTTTTGGTTTTAGAGTTTGTACTGTTAGGTGTTGCTTAGAACTCTTTTGAAACTGTTTTCCCCAACCCCACCCCTATTTTCTGCCATGTCTTCAGATGGTATAACTGGTTTTTACAGCTTGTGTGTTATCTAACTCAAGGATCACTTGCATAAAATTTGACCTGTTAGTAACAGCCTTCATTTAATTGCTGGAACCAGTGTTCTGAGAGACTGTCTTCCAGACTATCTGCAAATATACAGAGCTGAGTATATTTTTTTGGTTATAGAGTTTGTTAATTGTTGCTTAGATCTCTGTTGAAACTGTTGTTTCCCTGTTCTGAGAGACTGATCTGCAAATATACAGAGCTGAGTATATATTTTTGGTTTTAGAGTTTGTACTGTTAGTTGCTGCTTAGATCTCTGTTGTACTGTTAGTTGCTGCTTAGATCTTTTTTGAAACTGTTTTGTCCCACTTACCCTCCCTATTTTTGGTTTGTAGTTTAAAGTTGCCCGCCCCAGTGTAGATTTGATCTGGGACACTCCTCCAGTCCCATCTCTTTACCACATTCTACCTAATAAACTCTTTCTGCACTTGCTTTTAGTCCTTTTTAATTTAATTGAATGTTTTAAACTGTGTTTGGTCTAATATTGCTACATACTCAAAGTGTGCTAGCTTGCACTGCATGTGAATTGTTTTTACTACTGTTTTTGCTACTTTTCTGTAAAAAAAAAACAAAAAAACTGTAAGCCTGTTTCCTACCTTTCCTGTAACTAGTGTTCCAGATACAGATTTGCTGTATCCAGGACTGTAAGCTTCTGAGCCCCCCCCAAGCCTTTCTGTGTTGGAGGGAAACCTTCCAGCTTATAAGTGGGGGGTGGTAAGCACTAGGTAACCTGTCTACCACATAAGGAGTGGTTCTGGCCCAGAAATTGTAGTTATTGGCTGTTTGGGCAATCTCTTCCATCTCTCTCAACTTTCTGATTTGAAAGCCTGCATTTGCACTTGTTTTTGTCCTTTAACTCGTCTAGTGCAGATACAGATTCTTAGTTTTAGCACTTAAATTTGCTTATTCATGGTCAGCACTTGTTCAGAACTTGTAAGCACTAAATAAGCTACTAATTACTATAGCACTCAATCTTCCTCGTTACCTAGAGGAAAACAGTTTTTGTACTTACTTTTCTCACTTGCTTAGAGAAAAACAGCTCTTGTACTCACTTTTCTTACTTATCTAGAGGAAAATATTTTTTTATTCAGGCATGTCCAAGGGTCAGCTCCCAGTGTTCTCTCCTGTCTATTTGATGAATCTGGGCATCTTGAGGCAATGTAGAAATTGCCTCATACACAGACAAACCTCTCCTCCTATCACCTAACACTACAACCTGTGAGAGATGCACTTATCTAGCCAAACTGGTGGTAAAGCTCTCTCCAACCAAGACTGAACTTGACATTCATGAGGAGAAGGTAAATATTTGCACCACACCACACTCATCACATAGCTTCACTAAATCTACACCACCAAAATCCACACATAGTAACACAAAAACATTCGCGGAGGCTCTCAATAATAATCTGTCTAAGCAACAGAGACCTCCAAAGCTGAAATGCAAGCAACCTCCAGCCCCCAACACAACCCAAATGACACATAGCCCACAGACTCATTGTGCCAATAAACCACAGCCAATAAGGCAAAACAATGTACCCAACACACTAGTCATAGGTGACTCTATGGTCAGGCACACTGATGTCCCACTCACCAGGCTAAACAAGGAGAAGGTTACTGTCAGCTGCCTGTTGGGTGCCAGGATCCACCACATAACTCAGGCACTCAGGTCACTCCACAACAAGTTCAAATATGACTCTGTCATTGTCCATGTTGGTGTGAACGACCTGAGACGTACCTTCCTGGACTACATGAAAAGAGACATGGAAGAGCTCTCTGATCTTGTAGCCCAGGCAGGTATGACACTAGCCCTGAGTAGCATTCTGCCATCGCCTCGAATGATACCGCAGTACAAGGACAAAATGACTGACTTCAACAATTGGCTAAGCTTCTGGTGTCATTCTAAGGGGATCCAGTATCTGTCTGCTTGGGATGACATGGTCGACAGACCTTGTTGCTTACACTTGGCTGAAAATGGTACAATACTGATAATGCTCTGCCAGAACACTTGGAAAACATCATAGCTGTCTGGAAAAGATTTGTATGCATACCAATTTTTTTAAGAAAACAGTCTGACTGTGGAAATTAGTGTGCAACAAACCAGCAAAAGTATTTTCAATGTCATTCAACTGAAGACTGCAATCATACCAGGAATGAGAAATACCCAAAGCACAAGAAGTGTTCAAAAAAAAAAAAAAAAAGGGAAAGTACAGTTATGTCATACTTAATAATTGTAGATGTTCGAGTAGATCAGTACTGCAGTATCGATCCTTGGGTCTTTCTGCCATGCAGAAACCCAAGACTGGCCTGATTTCCAGAGGCTTTTCATCATAACTAACTGATTTACATCTGATGGTCAATGTTTGGATGTCAGGGTATAACAGTTGCATCCACTGGTGCCATATTTAGGTCTTTCTAGACAGTGAACAGCTGTCTGATACCTGAGGACACCCTGACCCTTTTCAGCCATCAGAATATTTTTTTTTAACAGGAATAGTGAAGGTATCAACTATGTGCAAGAAGTAAGGTAGTGGATGATGGTAGATAAGAGAAGTAAGGTAGTGGATGATGGTAGATAAGAACTACACATCTGAATGCTTTCCTCCTCCGGTAACAAGGGGAGGGAAAGGAGAAGGCAGCAATCAGAGGTGTAAGAGGATGTGAATGTGTACTGCACCATTGATATATTCGACCATTTACAATTATGGTAAGTGTGGCACAAGTGTACAATGTTCTTTGTAGTTAATGTTGCAGTAGTGATCCTTGGGAGGACTCCCAAAGCTTTGATGGGGGGGGGGGGCTGTCTCCTGGCCCTTGGCAAAGCAGGTTTTGTAGGATGGCAGAAGCAAACCCTGCCCTAGCCCTGGAGGCAGTGGCTAAATGATGTTTAGTGAAGGTGTGGATGGATGTCCATGTGGCAGCTTCACGAATAGCTTATGAATACCTTTAAGAAATGCAGTGGTGGCTGCACTGTGTCTGGTAGTGTAAGCTGTGATGGGTAGATATTGGCTTGCCATGATGGTCATAACAGAAGGTAATGCAGTTTGCTATTCATTTAGGGGTTGTTTGGAGACTGCTCTGCCTTCTTTTTCTTCTGCAAATGCCACCAGTAGGTTTGTCCAGGCTTCTATATCGGCAAGACTGATAGGAAACTACAGGAACGGGTATACGAGCACTTATATGCCATCAGTAAGGGGAAGGTCGACAATGCTTTGGCCAAACACATTAGATAATCCAGGTCACGATTTCTTGTTTTCAGTGATCGATCGGCTAAACCAAGAGCATATGGGGGGACCCAATTCTTTAAGACTAGAGTGCAAGGAGTTGATGTGGCAACTTAAGTTGGAAGCTTACCATTTACCTGGACTTAATAGTATGCTTTCCATCAGTTGCTTCCTCAAATTGAGAAGCCTAGTGAGGTGAAGCCCCCTGGAGTGGCCTAATGCCACCCGGGAATACATACATTTTTGCGTCTTACCATTTTTTATTTTTGTGTTTACCACTCACTGTTTATATCAATGTTTATATTAACACTTGTGGGAATTTTCTTCCCACTTTTATACTTATTTATATATATATTATATTTTTTGTGGTTATTGATACTTTTGATCATTTGTATTTATATGTAACCATGGTGGCTTTAAAATTTAATATTTGGAGCATTATAGGTTTACCAGCATTGAAGGCAGGTATGAGTAGCAGATACCAAATTGTTGAATATTTTGGCCGCTTTTTAGTTAAAAATTTCAGTGTTATTATGTGTTTTTTTAAAGGGGAGCCACTAGGGGGTGCATCTGAGTGGAGTAGTGATGTATTTATAGTGAGACAAATGTGTGGTGCAGTTTGTTTTCTGAGGAAGTTGGTGCAGAGTGCCGACGAAAAGCTTGTTTTTAAGCTTAATAAAATTTCAATTTGTTTTTTTCGTTTATGGGCGTTCTTGTTTCACAACATAACCTGTGGATTATAAAGAACCTTTGCATACATCCATCTGAATCCAGGAGTTTAAAGGTGCTGGACCTGCAAGGGTGTTTTTTTCACCAGTTTGTTTTTTTAATTTTTACAAGATTTATGTCTTCCACCATGCAGGAAGCCAGTGGTACCTCAGACCCAGGCGACTTAACTATACTTATTAACCTCCTAACTGAGAAAGTTGATCATCTTTCACAGAGAATCGATGGGCTTTCACAAAGCAGTTCTTTGAGTCCAATGGTGCGCCCCTCCAGTGGATTACTGACGGAATCTCCAGCTTTGTTATCAGCTAGTGGAACCGGAGCTGACTTGAGAGTTGTCACCATCGGTAACAAGGCTTTACATAATACCGATAGCAGCGGTAAGCCTAAAGGCATTTCGGGAGGTCATACAAGTTCAGGTGAGATTGGAGCCTCTCCAGCTATTTTTGGTGAAACGGAGGCACCGAGGAGGGGCTATGTTGAATTAGACTTGAACAATTGGTCGAATCGCCCCTTCAGTTTTCATAATGGTGAAGACACCGGTAATATTGATATTCAAACTGAAGGATTGTCCGATTTATCTACTAAGCTCAACAATTTCAACCAAAAATTATTGAGGTTAAGTAAGTTACAACTTGAGGTATCCTACTTTGGGGAATGCCGACGTGTGAAGATTGTTCCAAAGGGGCTTCGCTCGTGGCAATACCCCACAGGTTTGGAGGATGGGTCAAAATTCCATCTTGACCTCTTGGCACTTTTTGATAGACATGGGAATGAATTGATCAACTTAATCTGTGCCCATTATCAGGAAGCTATTAATCAATTAACCACAGAACTTTCCAACTTAGATGAGGAAATTAAATCAGACACCCATTTTTCCAGATACGGTTATGAATATGAAAGAGTTTTTACCAGTATCGACCAACACATTTCTAAGACCACTATAACTAAAATAAAGAAACTCCAGAGTGACATAAAAGCCTACAAAGGGGGGGGGGGTAGCTTACCCCAAACCCCCTAAATCTCAAGGGAATTTTCTAGGGAATAGCAGAACCACCATGGTGTCGCTACCCGACCCAGTGACTAATGGTTAATCCATGCACCCCCGTGAACTGGAGAATGGATCCCTATTGAGGCGAACAAACCAGAGAATTTCAACGGAAGGTGTTATGAGTATTGGGCCAGGTGTGAGCCAGGAAGAGCCGACTCTTGACAACTATGACGAAAATTTTCAAGTCCGAGCCTCCTCCCCCCAGCCACAGTCAGGTCGGATGACGAGGAACAAATACAAAACCAGGAAGAACTGAAAGATCATGGTTTAGCTATTCCTTCAGTACCCCCAATGCAACCTTTGGTAATTCTTTACAACACAAGTAAAGACTTCAGGATTTACAGTTTTTCACAATTTGCCTTTTCCCAACCTTTGGTGGATGTTTTGGCTAAAGGTCTAACTTTTGTACCCTCCTGCAGAGCTGGTGTTGGGAGGACTATATTGGACCTGAAACTTTTTGTGAGAAAGTTGAACCTGTCACTGTTGGGTGATTCCCAAAAACACAAGAACCCTTACCACATACCAAGTACTTTCAATCCACCATTACTCCTAGCTGTCGGAATTTTCGAACAATTGTGTGATCTCGACATCTGACACCTCCTCAATTCAAGGCGCCAAGCTCATTTTAATACCACTAATGAGGAGAGGGCCTTATTAGAGGGACTTAGGTTTGCATCAGTTAGACTTATGCAACCCGATAAGGGAGGGGGGTTGGTGGCTATGGACATGAATGACTACAATGGCAGGATGTTGGCTGTTTTATCTTCTGATACTTACCAGGAGGTTTCTAAGAATGAATTGAATCTCAGCTTGTGCCGCATCCGGTCATTTTTTGAGGAGCTGTTTATGAATGGCGTTTTAGATGTGGATGTATACAATGTAGTTTCTGTGGCATCACCTAAAATTCCAGTTTTGTTTGGGAATCCCAAGATACACAAGAACCTCTATGATCCACCTATGTGGCAACTGGTCAGTGCCAGAGGAAGCATTACGTATGCAGCGGCCAAGGTGGTTGACGAGATTCTCAAGAAGTATGTGGACAGAGTGCAATATATCTCGAAAGATTCTTGGGCATTCTTGGAAAAAGTGGGTTCTGTTCCGTTTAATGCTGATTGTATTCTTTTGACCATTGACGTTGTCGACCTGTATTCATCTATCCCCCATTTGGAGGTGGTTGAGTGGATCCAATTGGAAATGGTTTTTCATCATGCTCCTGCAGAAGAAGTTACAATGGTCAGCGAGCTATTGGAGGTTATTCTTACCAGCAACTTTTTTACATTTAATAACCGGTGGTTCCACCAATTGATTGGGGTTCCTATGGGATCACCCTGTAGAGCCAGTGTGGCCAATTTAGTTATGGCCCACTGGGAGAGGGTGTTTGTTTTATCTAACCCTTGGGTCCAAGAGAAAGCAGTGTCATACACTAGGTTCTTGGATGACATTTTTGTCATCCTCAATGGTACTCTAGATGATGTCAACAACTTGGTGTCATTTTTTAATGGCTCTACAGAATTTTTGAAATTCACATCTGAGTTTGCCACTGACAAGATTACCTATTTGGACGTGGAACTAGAGAAAGATAGGAGCTTAAATTGCTTCGTGGCCAGCATACATTGGAAGCCGACCTTCTCGAATTCTTATCTACACTTTGACAGTGAACACCCATTACATCAAAAGAGGGCTATCGTGAAAGGCCAATTTGTTTGAGCAGCCCGTATGACATCATAAGATAAGAAATTTCACGAGGAATGTAAGTTCATCTTTGGCATGTTTGTCAGCAGAGGGTACCCCACTGATCTTGTTGCAGAATTGAGTGTAGAAGAGCAGGGGAAGAGGGCCAATAGCCACTTCTGCCCCATTTTGGGGAATATGGAGGATGGGCCTTCAGGTTTACCTCGCCTTGCCAGTGAGTTTGATACTTTCAGTTGTACTTTTGTAATTTCATTCAGCTTAGATGCAATGGACATTGTGTCCATTATAAAGAAAAATTTGGCGCTTATTAACCACCGAGTTAACAGGAACATTTGGACTATTATCCCCCCCTAAGGTCACTTTCAGGAGGGGCCTCAACATCAAAAACATCCTGGAGTCCAAAGTTGCTGGTGCCTCCCCCAGATCTGGGATGTTTAAATGTAATATGTGCAGGTACTGCAGATATATTAAAGCAAGTTCAGCTTTTTCCATAAGGGACAAGAAGTATCTCATACAAGGAAGATTCAATTGTGCCAGTAATCGGGTGGTATATTTAGCCCAGTGTTTGGTTTGTCCAGGCTTCTATATCGGCAAGACTGATAGGAAACTACAGGAATGGGTATACGAGCACTTATATGCCATCATGAAGGGGAAGGTCGACAACGCTTTGGCCAAACACATATTAGATAATCCAGGTCACGAATTCTCATTTTCAGTGATCGATCGGCTAAACCAAGAGCATATGGGGGGGGACCTGATTCTTTAAGACTAGAGTGCAAGGAGTTGATGTGGCAACTTAAGTTGGAAGCTTACCATTTACCTGGACTTAATAGTATGCTTTCCATCAGTTGCTTCCTCAAATTGAGAAGCCTAGTGAGGTGAAGCCCCTTGGAGTGGCTAAATGCCACCCGGGAATACATACATTTTTGCGTCTTACCATTTTTTATTTTTGTGTTTACCACTCACTGTTTATATCAATGTTTATATTAACACTTGTGGGAATTTTCTTCCCACTTTTATACTTATTTATATATATATTATATTTTTTGTGGTTATTGATACTTTTGATCATTTGTATTTATATGTAACCATGGTGGCTTTAAAATTTAATATTTGGAGCATTATAGGTTTACCAGCATTGAAGGCAGGTATGAGTAGCAGATACCAAATTGTTGAATATTTTGGCCGCTTTTTAGTTAAACATTTCAAAGTGTAATTATGTGTTTTTTTAAAGGGGAGCCACTAGGGGGCGCATCTGAGTGGAGTAGTGATGCATTTATAGTGAGACAAATGTGTAGTGCAGTTTGTTTTCTGAGGAAGTTGGTGCAGAGTGCCGACGAAAAGCTTGTTTTTAAGCTTAATAAAATTTCAATTAGTTTTTTTCATTTATGGGCGTTCTTGTTTCACAACATAACCTGTGGATTATAAAGAATATTTGCATACATCCCTCTAAATCCAGGAGTTTAAAGGTGCTGGACCTGCAAGGGTGTTTTTTTCACTAGCCTGTAAGATTGTTTGAAATTCCAGTATGCATTTTCCCCAGATAAGGCAAACATCTAGGTAGTGGTAAATGTGCATTCCTAGTATTCTGCAATGTGCTATAAGTGGGGCTAGACATTTTGTTAAGACTCTGGGTGCAGTGGAAAAAACAAATGGTAAAGCACAGAAATGTTAGTGCAAACTTCCTGCTATGAATCAAAGGTATCTCCTGTGTTCTTTTGCTATAGGCACATGAAGATAGGCATCCTTCAGATCTATTGTAACCATGTAAGCACCTGGAAAAATAATGGATAGCAGGTTCTGAACAGTTAGCACTGTGAATCTGGGAATGTCTAGGAAGTTGTTTAACTCTGAGAGGTCTAAAATTGGTCTCCCAAATTCCTTCCCTTCTTGGAACTAGAAAATCATCATTATCGTCATCATCATGAGGTAGTGCCATCTGTGCCTAAGAGAGTCGGGTAGTACATGTGTACATATGCCAGCATAGCAAGATGGAGTTTTGTAAATAATTTTATGTTATTTGACTATTACACTGATTTGTACAGATGTTTGAGTTAAAAATATATTTGTAAAGTTACTTGTGTTAAAAATGCATCAGCAGTAGGTCCTGCTGGACAGAAAGAATGTAGTCATGTATATTAGGTTGTATTATTGTAACTGATCAAATGTGTATGTTTATCAGAGAACCCTAGAAGGATGGAAAGTTTGAAATTGTGCTATAGCTTTCAGATGCTGCTACAAATCTTAGCAAAGCTCTGTGTGTGTGTGTATTGTACCAGAGTCAGGTGACCAGAGGTGATGTCACCCTCTAACAAGCAACTGGTTTCTTTGGAACCCTCGTAGCAGCACTTTGGAACATGATAGGAAAGATTCCTGACAGGAAATATATCTCACATATCCACACAGAGAGAGACAACTTCTGGCTTTTGCTGTGATAAGACACTCAGCACACATCAACTTACCTTGCTTTAGTAAGAAGTCAGAGAGCAGTAATTCTTTAGGTAGTCAGGGACATTTAGTGAGAATAGTTTAGTATTACTTTCTGCATCTGTGAGAAACTATTGAACTGTATTATTTTTTATATATCTCTGGTTGAAACTCTGTTGTTTACTGTATTCAGTATTCTCCTGTTTTCTGTTTTATTACATATCATTAAATATTTTAATACCTTTCTTTGTGGCTGGTCCTTTAGAGAATAATTTTAACATCTTGAGAGTACTTATACTTTTTTTTTTAGTGACACTGTGGCCACTCCTGAAAGCCTTGATGCTTTGGTCACACCCTACCATTTGTATTAGTATTAATTTTACACAGTATAATTGGGTACCCTTTGTAACAGCCTTAGGGTATCTGACTGGTGGCAGCATGATTACCTCAGAGTCTGGGCAGAAAGGGGAACAGCTAGTAAATCTGTGCCAGCTTTTCCAAGTGTGTTTATGTATATGTGAAAATCAAATGTCCAAGAGTGTGTGTGTCATCTACTAGGAACAGGGACACAGAGTTCAAAAGTGGTAAATGTAAAGTTTTATGTGAGTCTGGAGAGAGAAAGAGAGTCCAGCCCCAGGTCTGGAGCATGCTCCCTGTGTGTTCTTAAGGGAAATTGTGCTTGGTACAGGAGCTGCACCTGAAAATACTGTGTGAATCCATCTTTGCTCTTAGTGATCATCCCTCACTGGAGTCAGTGGAGAGGATTGCGTCTCCTTGATTGCTGGCCCTGAGAAGGGACCCGTTACAATCACCAACCCTATTTTTCCCATTTTTCTACATGGGGTTGGGGTGTTGCATTAACTGTCATCATCTCTCTTGATTCAATGCCACACTTCTGCCTTCTTCGACACTCATGCCTAACCATCGCAGATCTTCTCTCACACAATCCATTCACCTCTTTGCTGGATGCTCTCATTTCCTCTTATCTTCTTCCTGTCTGTCCCAAATTTTCTTCCCTAGATTGTCTTCTGCTTTTCTGAACATGTGCCCAAACCATCATAATCTGCTCTCTTTGATTTTTTTCTCCAACTGCAACTGGAGCTACGTTGGCTTCTGCTCTTATGTCTTCATTTCTTCATCTGTCCCACAGTGTGCATCCTACCACCCTTCTCAGACACTTCACCTCTATCTTTCTCATCTGCTCTGTGTTTACCATCCAGGTTTCTGTACCACAGAGTAGTATGGGTAACACAACTGTTTTATATGGTTTACCTTTAGAAAGCTGAATCACAGTGGTGCAATTGCTCATATGAGCGAATCAAAACCATGAAAGTGAAAACAGCGACAGTTTGAAAGGTTTGAAAATCAGCAAATCGAAAAGCAGATCAGCTGATTTTTAAACATTAATGTGGAAAAAAAAATGTACTGAGGTTTAAAGCAAAGGAGAAAGCTCCCCCTGCACCGCCCATGTGGCGGGCTGCACCTCCACCCCCTATTTTAATATTCTAACTCCGAGATTGCACTAAGTGAGGAAAAGGACTATTTCCCAATCCCCACTATAGTGCAATCTGCCCCAAAATGCCAAATGTGCAATGAGCGAATGTCAATGTGCATTCGCTCATTGCACATTCAAAGATTTTTCCGGTTGGCGTTTGCAAACAGCCTTTCGAGCAATTGCGGTTCACCCGTATGCAATATGCACACATGAAGGTAAACCATTTTATACATCTTACTTTTTAGCTACTTTGTCATTCTTCTGTCATACACTACACCTGACACTCTATGCCAGTTGGGTGCAGCCCCCCCCTTTATTTAGCTTTGACCTCTTCATTCAGACTTCCCTTCTTTTCAACCATCCTTCCCAGATACTTGAAGTTATTAACCTGTTCTACTATCTTCCCTTCTATCTCAGTTCTCAGTTTCTTCTGATTTCCCCAATTTGCCTGTACTTAATTTCATTCCATGTGCCTTCAGTTTTGCATTAAATTCCCCTATTTTTTTACTGAAGTTCTTGCTTAGAGTCTGACTGTAATGCCATATTGTCTGTATATAGAAACTTTGTTTATTTGTCCTCTCCATCCTGTTTGCTAATACAGTCCATCACCAGTATGAACAGTAGTGGGCTCAGAGCTGAACCCTGATGTATAGCTACTCCCAATGGGTACCCTTCTGTGAGACCAAAAACTGTTTGTACTTGAGTCATTGGGTCCTTGTACATAGCCTGCACTAATTTTACCAGTGTTTCTGGGACTTTGAACCTCCACAGTACTGCCCAAATCAGCTTTCTTAGGACCTTGTCATATGCTTTATCCAAGTCTAGAAATGCCCATTTGGATGCTTTCCTCGTCTCTTAACGTCTTTTCAACTATCTGTCTCACTGCAAACATTGGATCAGTTGTGCCTCTCATCTCCCATCTTATTTTGTACTGCTGTGTGTATCTGTTTATCCACCACCCTCTCCATAACTTTCGTGCAATGTGGCAGGAGTTTGATACCGCTGTACTGTCTACAGTTGTGGCTGCCCCCTTTGTTCTTATACACTTGCATGAGTATGCTTATTCTCCAGTCATCAGGGATATGTCTTTTTCTCCGCAGTATGATTATCCTCACGAGCCATTTCTCCCCTCTCTCACCCAGCATCTTTATCATATCTGTTGTGATCTCATCTGAGCCTGCTGCTTTCCCTAACTTCATGTTACATAGTACTATTCTTAATTCTTCTAGTGTGGGCTCCTTTTCATCTCTCAGTGTAGGCTGTGTCGGGGGTAGTACGTAGTACAGCTTCTGTGAAGTTTTCTTCATTCAGAAGCTGCTGGAAGTATTCCTTCTGTCTGCCTTTGATGTCCTGTGGACTGGTGTTCAAGTTGTTGCAGGGTATCTGACTATCTTCTTCATCTCTCTGTCTGTCTCTGCTCAGTGAAGGTGGTGCCATTTACAACCAATACAGGAAACTGCTGTGTGTTACCTTTAAGGTTTAGGACATAGCTAAAAAAGGCCTTGTGGTTGTCCTTAGCCTGGGATCCTATCCTCACCTCAAAGTTGGCCATGTTGGACTTAATGAATCCTCTTAGTTTCTTGCTTAATTTAATAACTGAGCTCTTGTATTTATGAGTGTAGTTCCTTCTGATTTTGGCAGGGGGTGCAGTGCTCCCCCATGTTGGTAAGTAGTAGATCCAGTATGTTTGAAACTCAGGTTGGAGCATGCATTATCTGGTCCAGGATATTTGTGTTAATAAGTTGTGCCTCCAAGTTTCAGACAGTGTAGGTGTAGATTTCCCAGTCAATTCAGGGGTAGTTAAATTTCCCTGCAAAAACGACAGAAACACGAACTGCAAAGTATTATATAAAAGAACAAAAGCCAGTGAGAACACATGCCGATTTATTAGGTAAAAATTCATCCTAGCACTTCAGCTACAACAGCCTTCAAGGAGTAAAAGCAATTGAATAAACCACACCTTAAATACAATTTAATACAAGCACCTGAACATTTCAATTAAATATTTAAATTTAGAATTGCAATCAATATTTAAACCAGCAGGGGTCAGAGTTCTATAGTAAAGAATAAAAACAGTTCCCTTATATCTTCTTTTTATATCAAGATATTGATCATGTAAAATATTTTTTTTTTCCAAAATAGTGCCCCTACGTCTTTCGGGGTCATTTCTATGATATAATTTAAAATGTATGGCAAAGGGACTCTCACGTTTGTCATTCCTAATGTCCCTTATATGTTCCTGCAGTGTGACCTTAAAAGGTCTTTTGTTTTCCCCTATATAAAAATTGACTGCACAGACATTTCAGGGCATAAACAATATCCTCCATGTAACAACAATATTTACCATTTGGCCTAAAAGGTAAACCATTAATTTGTTCAAAAGTTGTCACAATATGTATATTTACAACTAGAGCATCCCTTACACTGGAATGTTCCCCTCAATATTAGCTCTATATGCAAACTACTATATGGCTTAATAAACTTACTATGTGCAATAATGTCTCTTATATTACATCCCCTCCTATAAGAAACCATAGGGGGGTTACATATACTATTTATAAATTCTTTAAACCTCAATAAAAACCCCAAACTATTTAATAATGTCCATAACCTTTCTCACTAAATACATCATAAGTAGTAGTTAAAGTTCCCCTTACCCCACTCTGATGGACCTCCTGCATCTCCACAAAACAAACAGCACCAGAATTACTAGTTCTAAAGACTTAAACTTTTCCTGTGATATAACTAGGACCTGCTGGAGAGATAGGTATGTATCCCAGAGACTACCCTGTCTATGGAACAGGCTCCCCATCTATGTGAAGCAGAGATCCTGTCTAACCCAATTCAAATGCAACTTGGACAACTGGATGGGAAACTGGAAACTGATCACTGGTTTGGCACATATGTCTCTAATGGACTTGGGTAACCTGTAAATGATTCATCTCCCAGGCCCATGCTTATACTTATCAAAGATATCAGAACTTGTCAGAGATTTGAGATGCATGGCTAGACTTAAAAAGGCCCCTGTGGTCATTAGTCTAGTAAACACCTACGAACCTATGAATACGGTATATGGTTGATTGGTAAATGTTTCCAGTAGGTCTAGGTATGAGTTATAAGATTCTTGGGGCACAGATGGTGACCTATCATTAGTTAGGATGTGGTAAGGGACTTCATCTATTGTGACTTGAACATGGATGAACTCCAGGGCATTACACTTTTTACCAACCTGGAGGTGTATTTGTTGCTGATGTAGATCAAGACACCTCCACCTTTAGACCCTGTCTGTGCTGCTGTTGGTCTAAATGTGTGGAGGGCACTGTAGCCCTGCATTGCCAGAGTACTATCTGTGGCTTTAAACAAAACCTCAGTAATGGAACAGACATCTATATTCTCCAGATTAAGGACAACTTGTAGGGTTTAGACTTTCTTGCTAAGGCTCCTAGCAATGAGCAGTAATACCTTAAAGTTGCTTTGATTTTTTCTTTTTTTTTCTTTTTTTTTTTTGTTATGTTGGAAGAGTTGTCATTTTTGCTTTGCCTAAAAAGGCTCTAAAAAGGTATATAAAGTTTTAGCCAATATCTGAAAGCCCAGGAGGGACAGGTGCAGACCATCCTTGGCAAAGAAACTTGCTCTGCTAACCATGACCTCACATGCTGACAGATTTTGAATCCCCCTGGAATGACACCAGAAACTATACCAGTTGTTAAAATCAATCATTTTTTTGTTTGTACTGTGGAATCATCCTTGGTGAAGGTAGAATGCTGCTCAGTGCAAGGCACATAACCATCTGTGACACATATTCAGAGAGATCCATAATGTCTCCTTTTATATAGTCTAGTGAGGTACATCTCAAGTCATTCACACCCACACGGACTATAATAGAATCATATTTGTACCAATGCTGCAGTGACTTGAGTGCGTGCATGATACTGTGGATCCTGCCTACAGATAAGCAGCTGACTTTTATCTTCTCCTTGTCTAGCCTGGTGATTGGGGCATTCATGTGTTGTACAATGGAAACCCTTTGACAAGAGTCCTAGGTAAGCTATTTGCATGCCTTATGGGCTTCAATCCTGTCCTGTGTTTGTTGTTCCTTTCGGTGTGAGCTTTACAGGTCACTGAGGATAGGCATTGCTGTTTGTAGGCTTAGGAGGTCTTTGAGGTTTGGGAATCTTTCTTTTACATGTCTCAGCATAAGATGGTCTATGTATGCAGTAAGCAGTATGTGCAGAGAATGTAGTGTGTGTGTGTGTGTGTGTGTGTGTGTGTGTGTGTGTGTGTGTGTGTGTGTGTGTGTGTGTGTGTGTGTGCACGTGAGTGTGCACGTGCACATGTGTGTTCTTGACAACCTTCTTTGAAAGTGAGATTTTGTCTCCAAGGAAGTTTGTGTATGTACATCTCTCACATACTGTGTTAGTTTCTTTAAGGATTAAATAGTTGTCTGAGAATATGAGATAATTGCTACATTGTCTCAGGATGCCCATATCTACCATGCTGGCCACAGAGACATTTGGAAATTGCATATCCATGTTGACCTAAATTAGGGTGTTCTATTATGGCTTAAGGATGGGGTTTAAAGAGGTCTCCTGAGGTGGTTTCAGGGTTAAGGGCAGATGTTAGTATTAGGATTTGGTATTAGTACTGTGTGATGAGTAAACTAGCTGCCCTAAGCATAACTCTGTTCTCAGTTAACTGAACATATAATTTACAAATTACATTATGTCTGTGTTTTTCAGTAAAAACATCAGTTACTTTGTAGAGTTCATTTTACTCTGTTTTATTTATTTGCATTTGCACTGGGACAGTGAGCTGGCTGAAGACCAGTCATGCCCCAAGCCAAAGGTAAAGATATAGATAAGATATTGCAAGAATTTTAATAATACAACAATGACCTATATGGCAGTACATAAGGTAGAAACATAATTGCATTAGTTTGTTTTTTAAATCAGGTACTACACCCCAGGCCACACTAAGTAAGATGCCAGAACTTTACAGTTTTCAGTACAAATTATCTAAGAAAGTAGAATATTTGAGTACTGCTATAACAACAATTCCATGTACCACATGTGAGAGGAATAATATGACAACAGGTCATGCACATCACATATTAAGTAGGCGAATTAGGACATACACTTTAACTACTGAGGTGAGATCTTATCCTGAATCTCTGTAGAAATTACATTTACTTTAATGAATTATTTGAATTTTTGAACCAAATTCAGTAAACATAGTACTTATTTCTTTAGTACGAGAGTTCCAGCTAGCCGGAATTATTTTGGAGAGGGTCTTTTCTCCTTTTGCCAAGTTACATGATCATCTAAGAAGGGTAATGCCTTCTCTATTATGTAGATGTCTGTGTTTTGAGAATTTTTTTCCAGGGTATGGTAGAGGCTTAAAGCTTAAGGGATTAAGTAGAAATAAACGTCCTAAAAATACAGGAAGACAGGTCTTTTTGCATAGACATAGTGGTATTCTTGATGCCAGTTAAGGAAACAAGCCTTTGAATTTTATTTTTTGAAGCATTTTGTACTCTCTTTCAAATCATGACTGGATGAGCATAGTCTATCCTTAGTAGAACATTTTTAATAATAGTTATTTCAATGTTAGAGGTGAGAAGGTTAGTAATCCTGTAGGAAATCTTTACTTGTTACTGATTTTCAACCAAGACCTCAGTGTGATAGTAAATTCAAGGAAATATTCTTCCTCTTCTTCTTTCGGCTTTTTCCCGTTTGGGGTCGCCACAGTGGATCACCTGTCCGCTCATGATTAGCAGTGGAGTTTTACAGTGTCGAGTTGCCAGCCCGGCGCCCAACCTTCCACAGAAGGCACAGACATGCACACACTCACACCTAGGGTCAATTTAGAGTTTCCAATCCACCTACAACATGTCTTTGGGATGTGGGAGGAAACCAGAGCACCCGGAGGAAACCCACATGACCGCAGGGAGGACACGCAGACTCCGCACAGAAGGCACCCCAGCCGAGAATCGAACCAGAGAACCTCTTGCTGTGAGGTGGCAACACTAACCACTGCACCACCATGGCTGCCCCAGTAAATTCAAGGAAATGATAAATCCAAATTACTGAATGTATTTAGTTATATTTTGTTGAAAGCAGACTCATTTGCTTATTAGTACCAAGTAACATGAAACTGGATAGAGATGTTTGTGCCTAGTTTGTTACCTTGATGCCATATTCCTAATTAATTTAAATATTTTTTCAGGAAGTTCTGAAGCCTTGTAATGGAATTTTTGGAATTTAATAGGACAATCTCATCAGTATGTAGAATGTAACTGAGGCTACTACGTTAAAGTGGGAGATCATGAATAAATAATAACAACAGAAAGAGACTAAAACTGAAAAGCAACCAATTTGTGCAAAACATTACCTGATGTGACTTGACAGGATTTGTTAGAAAGGCAATCAAGATTCTCGATATCATTAATCAGCTAGCTTTACTACAAACAAACCATGATTCACAGTTTCAAAAGCCTGAGAATGCTCTCTGAAAACAGCCCCTGTAAGATGTCCATTTTCCATATTAGATGAAACCAAATTAGCAAAAGTGAAGATTGCAATAATTGTTTTCAGTTTGAAGCCATGTTACTTGTTGAAGTATGTATTGTACTTACTTGCGTGTTCTATAATCTGTGATAAAAACCTGCATATGCCAGATAATCCATTTTGGAAGCCATGCAGCTTGTTGAACAGGTTCACAGGTTCATAGGTAAGTATTAGGCAATCAGTCTGCAGAACATTACAGACCCAGCCAAAATACCCTACTCTAGCCTTAAGCAGGGGCAAAACAAGATAGATCAGTGAAGAACCTGAGGCAGTTCATTCAATTATTTAGGTTTACCTTGAAAGTGGTAAGGGTGCTACTTTGTCTGATATGTCATGGAAATTTGTTCCAGAGATGAGGAGTACATTAGAATATGACTGTATCCTGGCAATGTGTCACATTTATATGTCAATGAAGATTTAGTTCCTATAAATGGGTGTTCAAAGTGCTATTTGTTTTTCTAAGGAATGGGAAGTCAAAGAGGCTGGATCATTCGTGACACAAAGGGACAGACACAGATCTCTATGGAGGAGATTATCAGAGAGTGAGTATGAGAGAAAGCTGCCAGTCTGTCCTGATAACTAATATTTTTGATCTTTGTTATTAGGAATCTTTGAGGTCACCCATGTTAAATGATATATTCAGACAGATACATTCCAAAAAGTGCATTATATTCAATAATAGGTGTGATGACATATGAGTAAAGGGGAATTAAGAGTTTGTTGGATCTAATGGCACTATCTTTGGAAATTAGATGAGACATGCAGAAGGATTGCTGACCTACTATGGAGACATGATGGTAAAACAATAAGCAAGACTACCTAGATCCCTTATGACAGTGTCTAACTGGATGGATGTGTCATCTATATGTTATGTTCAAATGTTTTGTTTTGTTTACCAAAGTGAACAATGCTACATTTTTTAAACATTTACTCTGTGACCATTGCTCATGTATCAATTGCTAACATGGTCTAACCCATATTGGAGCAATTGTGAGATGGTTGTAGATTGAATAACTGCACACAGTTTATAGTCATCTACAAACTCAGATTACCAAAGACCAGTAGTGTCGTCCTGAAGGTCTGAGAAACATATGCCAAAAAGTAAAGGGCCCAACATTGAGCCCTGTGGTACACCACTGGTAATGTTTTTGCTTTCAGAAGTGGCATCTGTGACTCTAACCACATAGGTTTGTCAGGCAATGAGTTAGTAGCCACCTTACAACATAAGAATTTACATTCAGATTTACAATTCTGTCAATAATACCTACATATGGCACAGGATCAAATGCCTTGGCCAGGTCTATATATGCTGCATGTACTGTTTAACCACTATCGATTAGTTCAATTACTTTATTGAAGAAATTAATGAGGTTAGAGAGGAAGGATCTTCATTTGACAAAGTGAAATTGATGAGGGTCCATGGCAAAGAGATTTTTCAATGTCCAAGTTAATGACTTCTGAGCTAATATGCTCCATAGTTTTACATATGAGGCCAGTGAGACTAACAGGTCTGTAGTTACTAAGGTCTGTGGTTGGGCCACCCTTGTGTAACAGCATTACAATTGCTATTTTTCAGGCTTCAAGAATGTAGCCAGTGTAGAGGCTTAGATTAAAGATGTTAAGTAGGGGTTCATTATAGGCCATATTTGGCACTGATAATCAGGCAGCCTTGCCTTGCATACTATCAAGCCCCATGGATGAGGTGTTCTTAGGTTTTGAGAGGGCAAAAAAAAATGTTCCATAGTAACTGAAGAGAGTGGCTGGGATTGTGGATTCTATGGAATAGCTATTACCATGGGTCGTGTAAAATCTGTACTAAATTTGTCTCTTTGGTCACAGTGTGCAGTATTATTGTACTCTACCTCTGAACATTTTGGGGTATAAGTTCTTAACTTACTGGCATAGTTAAATAAAGATTTGTAGTTATTTTTGGTTTTAAAGCCTATTTTAAGTTCATACCCAGCATGCAGCTTCCAAATGGTTTCCTTAAGTTCTTTACTAGTTTGCTAATGTGTGCTCTTAAGATAGGTAGAATATGACTTCTTATAAGCATTAAGCAATTTCTTACTCTTGTTACATTATTTATTTATATGAGTATTCCATCATAGTGGAGTCTGTTGCTGATAGGGACTGCCTTATCAACACAGATATTTAAGTGGGAGAAGTGGATTGGAGACTCTGCATTGCCTATAGGTGTGAATATGTGCATATGTGATACAGAAGAAAAAAACAGGTAACCTATTTCCATTTCGCCTTTTGCCTTGAAAAACTCTTTGGGTAGTGGTGGCTGTCTGCAGAGTCCCTCAATGAGTCAGATGCAACTTAAAAAAGCCTGAGTGAGCTAGCAGGCAAGAGGTCAGAACAGCTTTAGCAATAGGATCCAGTGGAGGAGGATTACAGTGGAATTTGTTTAGGTCATCAGATAAATGAAGCCGATTTGCTTTTCAGAAGTCCCTAAACACAGGTATTTGCAATGGCAGTACCACCAGTTTTAAATAGAAAAGGTCACTAATTTATCATTTGATTTAACAAGGCAGGATGATACATATGAAGATGTGCAAGAAGTGGACATATTTGTGAGGACTAGAGCAAGGATATTTGGTTCCTTAGTAGGATGGTTAACTATCGATATAAGAGCGGAAACATTTATAATGTCAAGAAAGTGTTGGGCATGACAGATATTGGCAGTGTAGGTCAGCAAGTTTATTGATGGACAGTTGAAGTTTCCCAATAGTAAAGTATTGGGTTTAACAGAGCTTTCAGCTAAAGTGCTAAGATAGCTATCTTGTTCAGAAACAGTCATGCAGATTATTTTATATTATACAATGACTGGTCATTAATATTCAAAAACTAGCACACTGATTGGCCAGTCCAACCAGCGTGCCTATTGTAAATCTGAGAATGTACCAGTGGAAAAAGGTCTGGTCGCCAGGAATTTTTCCCATTAATATATCTCGTAACCCGAAATGAACGAGGGAGATGGCGCAGACAAAAATAAGAGGATAATCAGGTGCGTTCTGCAAAACTAAAGAAACTTACTTGATTTTCCTTTTATTTTGTCTGTCTCGGCTCTCCCAAATGTAAAACGTCTCCTGGTTTCTTTCTTTTCTTCAAAATAAATAAAAAAAAAAAAAAAAAAAGGAACGGAGATCTTCCTTTCTCCATTGCTACCATTGCACAGCATAGATGTGTTGTGTAAGCTGGGAACACAAGTCCATAAGCATGTGCAGTACATCAAACAAAGCCCCATGATACCTGCAAAACACAGAAGGGCAGCACAAAGGCATTATACAAAGACATTATTTATTATTTACTTATTTATTTCACATTTGTTAACTGGGTTACTCCAACCGAGTTTGCAATCAAACCCATTTTCAGCGGAGACCCGAGGGGAAAGCCCCAGCAAGCATAATTAAAGATAAAGTGACAATATACAAATATTAAATAACAATCACAATACAGAATAATTGTAAAAAAGAAAAGGTTATTAACTATTTGCATTGCATTGATAGTAAGCAACCCATTTTTGGTGGAGACCCAAGGGGAAAGAGCCCCAGCAAACATAAGCAAAGATAAACATACAGGACAAAATCTATTAAAAATAACAATGCAAATACAAAAGAAAAAAATACGAACATTAAGGGTTGCACTGATAGCAGTAGTCTACATTTACTACATATAAGAGTTAAAACAAAAGATAATGGCTGTTCAAAAGAAGGAAAATGTACAGACATTAGGAAGTGGAGGAAAAAAAGATAAATAGTGTGGAGAATGGGAGGGGGATAGAAAGGAGGGGGATATAGTAGGGCTATAGTAGTAGAGCTGAGGGTTTAGAAAGTTAGTTTAAGCAAAAGTTACTAACAGAGAAAGACAGGAGATGCAACAGGTTATACAGTAGGACAGACTAAGACTGTGTGGTTAAGGCAATGACATAATTTCAAGTTTAGTAGGTGGGATTTAAACTCCTTTTTAAAACAGGAACAGGAAAAGGAAAGGTTGGATCTAATATGGAGAGGGAGTTTGTTCCAATTTAGTGAGACAGAGTGTTTGTAAAATAGTTTGCAATATTCCTTTTGGGTTTATAAACTGAGAGAAGATGCTGATCAGCACTCCGGAGAGGCTGGGGGGAGAGTAGAGAGTAACATGGGAGGCAAGAGCAGGGTAGGCAGAGGAGCTGTTGAGTACAGAAAAGGTAGTGTATAGTTGCGATTGTAAGAGAAGGTGCGGAAATTCCAGCCACTGAAGTTTGTTTAGTGAGAGGCAATGATGCGATGACAGTGATTGGTTTAGAATAAATCTGTCATTTTGAGAAAAGTAAGTATTTTTTTCTTAAATAATGTCATTATATGATAACAATAACCTACGTCTGGGTGTGGGCAATGCTGGATTTACCCACAGTTGGATTTGTTTGGTCACTCAGGCTTCACCCTCATGACCAAACCACACCAACCGTGGGTAAATCCAGTATTACCCACACACAGCCGTGGGTTATTGCCTAAAGAAATCATGACATCTTAATTAGTCTTGTGTAAGGTAATTTGGACATCTAGGAGTTCAAATATGGTATCTTGAGGAATCTGTGATGAGATAATGAAATTCCTGAGAAATACTTACACTCTTCTACAATGGCTAGTAGGTCTGAAGACACAGTAGGCACTACACTCAAGAACAGAGGGAGTGCTTTCACGGCTCAAAAACATGTCTCAATAACAATACCTACATGAATGTGTTCGGGTTGCAAAAGAGCCTCAAGTTTAGGCGTATTTGTGTTTACACACTTGGCATTAACATGTTCCAAATTAGAATCTACTAGGTAGGAATGCCCAAAAAAGGACGCTTTGGTATCATTCTGGTAGAGGGCAAAATACCATTAAAGACCATTATTGTCTGCCTCAGACACATGCATAACAAGCTCAATCATATCCTTCCATGGCTAAAACTATTTCACAAAGAGAAAAAAAATACTAAGTATACCTTGTTGTCCACTGTAGGTTAATAAAGCAATTAAAAGAGGTAGAAAAAATAAAATTTTTGCATACTTAAAAATGCACTGTTAGAAGCTGAGAGGCCCAAATATAACAAAACTGTAGCACTCAAAATAGATGGAACAGGACTTGTTTGGCCAAATGTTCTTCAGTGAAACACATATAACAAGAAGCTATGCTTTGTGTACAAAACATGGTATAAACATTCTGGATGTAGGTCACTGAGTTAGGAAGCATGGAACTACATTATTAACATGTTCAATGAGTTCTGTAATAAACTGCAAAAGAAAGCACATTATCAAAGAGACAGTGTGAAATCTATAGACTTTGAACCTTATTGCAAAATTCTACCACATAATGTCACTGATTTTTGCATGTAAGACGCATGTATCCTCTGTCTTTAAATTACTGGTGCTACTAGTACGCTGGTCATGTACTGTAGCTATTTGTGTACTAGACAGCTTCAAAAATTATTTGTGATGAGGAGAATTCAGAAAATTATGTTAAAGGATAACTCAAACATGAAAATAGGGACATGACTCCAGAAAATGTATGAAATGTGCATGTGCATGGGGTAAATCAGGCTTACCATTGATATTTTAACATTGCTTTTTGTTTGCATATTGCAGAAAGATTGCATTAGGTACGAGGAAGACAGAGATATGGTGAAATGTCTATAACTGATGTTATCATATATTTATCATTATACTTGTTTGTTTAGAAAATGTAAAATATTTGTATTAAATATATTAAATATTTAGTATTAAAATTAGTAAGAATGTTCATCTTTTTGGGAGTTACAGTTTTATACAGCAAGACTACCCAACGTGTTAAAGCTGTGAAATAATGCTTTTCACTTAGAAACTATAGAATACTGTGGTGGTGGTGCTGCGGTAGCGTTGTCGCCTCACAGTAAGATGCTGTCCGGTTCGATTCTCATCTAGAGCGTCGTCTGCGTGGAGACATGCGTGAATGGGCGTACCTTCGTTGAAGGTTGTGCATCAGGCCTGGCAAGCCAGTACGTAAAAATCAACTGCCAATCATTAGTGGACCGGAGTTCCGCTGTGGTGACCCCTAACTGGGAAAAGCCAAAAGAAGAAGACTTAGAAGCTATAGAATGTTTGCATTAAGTACTAAGAACAATCTTAAGATATTGCTATATCAGGCATGCATAGAAGTCTAGTGAACCTATGAAACAAGTCTATGTACATCAGCTACTTGCAGACAATAAAATAATTCTTCTATTTTACATATTAAACCTGTTAAAATGCATGGTGGGTCTGAAAAAATGGAGTTGTGGATTAAAATAGCATGAAAAATGAAAATTTCCAAACTTGACAAAGAATAAGGTGAAACATTAATTTTGAACTATGATTGGAATCTAAAGACATATTAACTATTATAATGAGAAACAACGTGGATGAATAATAGATAAACAATTGGATGAAACTATCAATATCAATTTTAAATATGTGTATATGTGAATGATAAATATAAATGGTAAATCAACAGAAAAATTGTTCATTTATGAACTATGAAAATTTATACTGATGAAAGCACTGAAGCTTGTGATATTAGTGCACAACTATGGATACAAGAATTATACAAATATATACTTTAGGTATATTCATCATATAAGATGAAAGCTGGATATTGAGGAAGAGATTAAAGTAAAGGGTAGACAGTGATTTGTGGATTAACATCTATTTCTGGGGAATAACATTTGGCATGAGAATTTAGTAATATAAATCTGAATGAGTAAAAATTGCTATTTTATTGTACCTGTGTATAGTATATTTAAATTTGGTAGGTGTTAACTCTGTTGAACTCTGACTTTATAAATAGAGTTAAGTGCAATATGTACTTACCAAAGGGAATAGCTATCAAATGCTGGATTTGTTGATTGGAGGTATGTCAAATGTTTATGTATTATGCTAAACTAATGAACACTGATGTAGTCATGTTTATTTTTTCAGGTTCCAGGGTTTAAATCCTTCAGAAAATACTTAAAAATTCAAAACCTGTTATTGTAGCAACTTCGTAAGTTTATAAGAGCAACAATTAAACTCTGTCCCTATTTTTTGGGATTTTGTCCCCCATTCTTTTTGGTTTTGTCCAGATTTCTTTTGTTGAGAGGTTGAGAGATATGGTACTAAGTTATGGTAAGTCCATCTGTGTGTGTGTGTGTGTGTGTGTGTGTGTGTGTGTGTGTGTGTGTGTGAGACACCTCTCAACCTCTTAGAGTAAGAAATCTGGACAGCCATGAAAAAAGTGGTACAAATAGGAGCAATTTTTAAATATTGCTCTGACAGACTTAGAAAGTTGATAGAATGACAGGTTTTGCATTAGCATGAATTTTGTGAAGGGTATGAAGTCTAAAACTCAAACGTCTGTCATTATTTTCTAACTTTAGTCTTTAATGATTTGCAACTAATTTGCCAGAAAGCCATAATTTTATGGAAAACGGACCAAAAATATAAGGCAAAAATCTGGACATTCTGCAAAAATCTGTACAGTTGAGAGGTATGATGTGTGTGTGTGTACGTGTGTGTGTCTGTGCCTGTGTATATGTGTGTTAATGTCAAAACTTTGAATAAACCACAAGTTTCAGCATCACTTAGTGTGGGATTGTGTATGCAAGTGTTCACAGGTTAAGGTTATTATAAGGACTAGGTAAATAGATATGTTTGGTGTGGTTACATATTAGAAACACGAAAAGGCTAAATGTCGAATGCATGTACAGCGACACATAAAGGTCGATGTACATACAGAGCGAAACACATAAACGGAAAAATTCAAAACACCAAACATGTCTTTTAGCCAGCAGCATGATGGTGGGGATAAGGAAATATGTCCTTATCCCCACTATAGTGCGGTCTCAGAGTTGGTATATTTAAGTAGGGGGGTGTGGGGGGTGCAGGGGGGCTTTCCCCCTGCAAAAGTGTATTAAATTAAGGTTTATTTTTTATTTTGCTTACCTGTTTAATGCGTTTTGATTTTTGCCATTTACGTGTTTCGCTTTGTATGTACATCGACCTTTATGTATCGATGTACATACATTCGGGATTTAGCCTTTTTGGGTTTCTAATAGAAGATCCTTTGGTGCATGTGTAATGTGTCTGTATGTGAGTGTCTTGCATTGTGCAAGTGTTATAAAAAGGTTTTTTTGTAAGGCAATGTTTAGGACTACGGTTAGGGTCGGGGTTAGGGTCAGGACTAGTCCACATGAGTAAGATTGTGCAGGGCGAATATTTACTCTTCATCATTTTTTTCTGTTTCTTTTTTTTGTGGTGGGGGGGTTCTGACATTTCAATAGGGAGTCTTATAAAGGGTACACCCAGCTTTTAATCCAACTGGAATGATAAAAAAATGGATTAGAAGCAATTAATTTATACATGGTTACCATCAGATTTCTGTCAGTTGAAGTATATTAGTGATGACTGAGCAGTATGCCCTTTAAGATAGACAGAACCTCTTCTACAGGATCATAGGAATCTCATATTACCAGCGACATAACTAATATGCTCGATTTTACAAGGCTACCAATAATCTGCTCTACTAAGGGCTTACACCTTATTGGTTGTTGCTCCACTCCTTTCCCAATGTAGGGTTCTGTCTTTGGGAAAGAGACAACCTCCTACTGATTTGTCACTCCTGCACTGCACCTTTTTGTTTTACAAACATCAGACATTCATCTTTCTTCCACCTCTCTCATACCCAGTTCCTAATTCTGTAACTGCCATTACATCTGTCAGGGATAAAAAAATACAGTTCTGCACATAAATCTACACTCACCGGGATAAGCTATATTCCTGTTTATCCATCATTATTACTTGGTCCTGAAATTATCCCAGCAAACCCCTTGAATACTATTAGCTCTGGCAATTTACAATTTTGCACTTATAAGGCAGATAACACAGGTTCATTATCTCTTGGTGACAAGCAAATGTGACACAATGTAGCTGTCTTTAGAAAAGGATATCAAGTAGCTATCATTCTTTGCATTTGGAAAAACTGCAGCATTTTACTTTTGCTGCACATTACTATCTCAGAAGGTTATTACATTTGCTATTGGGCTCCCAGGTTTTCCCCACTGAAAAGGACAATAACACTAGAATGCACAATATCTAGTTGTCAAAAGCTGTAAGTAAATAGATTAAACATTTCTTCAGTTGTTTACTTCTATTATTATTTTTTTCTTTTTTATGCTTGGCTAGCACAAAAACATCTAGAGCTCATATAATTTATAAAAAGACAGAATAATCTACTAGAATCACAATCCCTACAACCATTTCCACCAACAAACACACACTTTTATTGCCAGTGGTCCCTGCTTGTATCATAATACCCTTTTAATACATCTGAACCAGATCATTTTGAACTTACATTTTCTGCCAATGTGGTATTCTCTGTTATTCACCCCAGCCCCTTAATGTGCAGAAATGATTTCTTGGATCTGCTTTTCCTTACTGATGTGAAATATGCTGTACATTATCCACTGCAGCTAATTTTACTATTGCTCAGTAGTCAGTTGATTATACCAAACTAATGGACATCAATGCAGTAATGTTTTTGTAGCAGGCCATATCTCTCTCCTGCATCCCCAGTGTGAGTCGTATGACACACATTAGCTTCTAATTATATGATCTCCAAGGTTGTACCAACTCACAGAAAAAGTTACAAAGTAATATTTCTTTTTCTAAGAATTGGTGTGATCTCAGGGGTGGTATATGTAAATCTGGGATGTGGGAGCAGATCTCTCACACTGGAGGTGCAAAAGAACAAAATATTGTGCAACACCTGCACAAAGCGCATCGAAACAGAAATCTCATGGACCTGAGGATTGCCCTGTTGCTGTTTACAGTGCCACATTATTCTGTTTTTGTTGCAGAAAGCACACATTTTGTGTTCAGTCAGTTGCTAAGTGCACCTCCAATAATCTTAGAGCTGTAGCCTGTCCTACATGACACTTTGGGTGTTAAAGAATGGGACAGAAAGAGAATGTATCATTACCTCTTGACAAACCACTTTAAAGTATTGTTACCAGCACTACCTTCTACTATGTAAACCACATTTCTTAATTATTTCAGGCTGTATTCTAATGACAGCTTGACATTCTAGGCTATCACTGCTCTTTTCTCTAAATATGTGTCGATTTACTTATTCTGTATTTGTTTAAATATACATCACATCTTTCCAGGCTTGTTTTAAAATTATATTTTATTACTAGCTTTACTGTAGAAGATAATGTTACAGTTATGCTTTAAAACAGGAAGTCTGAGTTGTGTTTAATGTTCCCTTTCATCTGCCCACAATGTTGCTATTCTAGCATCCTCTGACTGATGTCATGTACGCTATCAGCCAGAATTTTACATAGAGTATCACAACATTCTAGGTAAACAACACCAAGTGATTTCTTTGGATGTGAAGGCATGTATTTAAGTTGTGGTTCCAAAACAACAGCACCTTGTTTGGTCTGTATAATTTGTAAGACAGTTTACTTGCCATATCTAGTTGAATGTATATCTTTCAGGAAGTACAAGTCTTTCTGTTTGCGGTCAGTACAGGAATATAGTAATCTATGAATTGCTCTAAATGTTATCTTATCTATGTGGTAATGATACATTCTCTTTCTGTCCCATTCTTTAACACCCAAAGTGTCATGTAGGACAGGCTACAGCTCTAAGACTATTGGAGGTGCACTTAGCAACCAACTGAACACAAAGTGTGTGCTTTCTGCAACAAAAACAGAATACTGTGGCACTGTAAACAGCAACAGGGCAATCCTCAGGTCCATGAGATTTCTGTTTCAATGTGCTTTGTGCAGGTGTTGTACAGTATATAAGTATCAATTTTATAATACTTCTTCTAAATATGACTCATTTGGTTTTGGAACCAACTCATCTAAACAAAAAAACACATACACATTAAGGAGAATTTTCCTTATTTCAGAATGTTTTCTTCCATCCAAAATATTCTCTATAGTTTCATAAATAACTACAAGACCATTTAGTTGTACTGACCTTTGTGAGTAATTTCTATGCTATTCAACTACATCAATGCATACCATGTTAAGGTCTATATGAAATCTCATGTTAATTTCTTAAGGAATTTATCAAACTGGCTGCTGTATCTTACTGCCTATTATATTTAAGATTTTTGGTCCAGGAAATCCCCTACCTACTTTCCGAGGAAATTTCCATAAAACCAAATGATTAAATAAGAATTCAAGTTTACTCAAATCTTTGTTGTATCAGACAACATTGAAACTACTGTTAATCTGATCTGTCAGTCACAGCTGAATAAGTAGCTCTGGCATGAGAGACAGGAAACTTGACACCTCTGACTGATAAAGTATGTGATTGGAGGGAAGTTACTCTTTAAAAAAATCAACTAATTAGGTTACTTTCTTTTTCCTGCAACAAAAGAAAATCTGTTTAGAGATGACAAACTACACTAAGAAAAGGTTATCAGAGAAAGCAGTAGTTCGATGTGCTATTCTAATTGAATGGAGAAAACAGCCTGAAGGAGAAAATACTGTGGTAAAATTTTGTGTTGCAGAGATGCAAAAGACATCATAAGAAGGAAGAATCATAGCTGAAATATTCAGTGTTTTTTATTTGTTATTTGTTAACAGGGGTCATACACTAATTTCTGACTATACATTCTTTAACATTCCATCTGTTTTCAGTAACACTGCTGTTTAGAATATATCCACAAAGCAATATGTACACCTGGCCTCCTGTTAACTCATTTTCCTTACAATTTAAAACTTTTCTTCCATCTGTTTCTCTTTTGACTTCTCATGTTACAAAAAAGTAGTAGAATTTTTCATCTACAAAAAGTGAAATCCCTTTTGATTTCTGATGTTATAAAAATGTATTAGAATGTTTAAGCTACAAAACATGATGTTGAAGTTCACAAATGCAAATATTTTGTTTGTAAATGTAAGCTGTTTCATTCCTCAATAAAAAGCATTTCTTTAGAAATTAAACTAATTTTCAGGCATTTTACAAAGAAAGTCAAAGCAGGCACTGTTTAAAGTTTTCAGTCATATTCTCTGCAATTCGGATTTGATATTTTATGCAATATGCACTATCATATTTCTTACTATTCTCCAAATCTCAGGAATATCTGCCTTTTGATCTCTTAAAATTTATGTACAACTGCATACTTTTATGTTCCAAACAACATTCTTCAACTTTAGCTTTATTAACACTGATAACAATAAAATATAAACAAATGTAATGGCATAGAGTAAAATTAAATAAAAAAATAGTAATAATAATATAATAAATAAAAGCTGTTTTTTCCATCTCCTTCAACTTTCTGGTCTAAAAGCCTGTGTTTATGCTTTCCCTGCCTTTCCTGTAACTAGTCTAGTCCAGAGACAAATTTGCTGTATCCAGGACTGTATGTAAGCTTCTGAGCCTCCAAAGCCTTTTTGTGTTGGAGGGAAGCCTTCTAGCTTATCAGTGGGAGTGGTAAGCACCAGGTAGCCTATCAACCATTTAGGCAGTTTTTCTATCTATTTCAACTTTCTGGTTTAAAAGCCCATATTGCGTTTGTTTCCTGCCTTTCCTGTAACTAGTCTAGTCCAGATACAGATTTGCTGTATCCAGGACTGTTTGTAAGCTTCTGAGAGGTGCCAAAGTCTGCTCTTTAATTTTTCCCTTAGATTTGCTAGTTCTCTCCTCTCCTGCACTTTTACTAGCTTATTAGTCTAGCACTTTACCATACCAGACTTCTTGTAGCAATTATTGTAGCACACAAAAGTGCTACCAGCACTAAACATTCTACAAGGAAACTGCTCCAGTACTTATTATTAATGCCAACCCCTCCAGGCATGTCTAAAGGTCAGTTCCCTGTGCTTTTTCCTGTTAACTTGGTGAACTTGGGCATCTTGAGGCAATGTAGAAACTACCTCATGTACAATGACATCCCTCTCCTCTTACGTTCCAACACTCAGATTTGCGAGAGATGCACTTATATATCCAAACTGGAAGACACGCACTCTCCAGCCAAGACCAGAATAGCTGGTCAAGAGGAGAAGGTCAATACTTGCACCACACCACATGGAACACACAGCCCTCCAGAACACACATCAGCACTGCCATCACATAAAAACACAAACTGCGCACCCACCTTCATAGAGGCTCTCAATAAAAATCTACCCAAACAGCAGAGGCCTCCAAGGCAGAAACGCACTCGACCACCACAACACAACACCAATCATGAGACATGTAACTCTCCTAAATAGTGTGCCACTCAACCAAAGCCCTTAAGGCAAAACAGCATGCCCAGCACACTAGTCATGGGTGACTCGATAGTGAGGCACACTGATGTCCCACTCACTAGGTTGAATAAGGAGAAAGTGTCAGGTGCCAGGATCCACCACATAATGCATGCATTCAGGTCCCTCAACAACAGGTACAAATATGACTCTGTCATTGTACATGTGGGTGTGAATGTCCTGAGACATACCTCCCTGGACTACATGAAAAGAGACATGGAAGAGCTCTCGGATTATGTAGCCCAGGCGGGTACAACCCCAGCCCTGAGCAGCATCCTACCATCACCCAGAATGATACCACAGTACAAGCAGAAAATGACTGGTTTCAACAATTGGCTAAGTTTCTGGTGTCATTCTAAGGGGATCCAGTATCTGTCTGCCTGGGATGACATGATTTACAGACCTCGATGCTTTGCCAGAGATGGCCTGCATCTGTCGCCCCTGAGTTTCTGGATACTGGCCAAGGCTCTTGCTACCCCTATAGTGTCTTTTTTAGATGGTGTTCCAAAGACCAAATTACCACTGTAACAGCTACAAACAAATGCAATCTGAGGGTCATGCTGCTCAATGCTAGAAGTCTAAATCTCAAAATGCACTCGCTTGAAGCACTCCTTAAAATGAAGAACATCGACATTTGTGCTGTAACAGAGACCTGGTTCAAGGCAGCAGAAAGCACCCCTGCTCTACCAGGCTATAACTCATTCCACACCTTTTGGCTCCAGAACTTGGACCAAAGCGCCAAAGGTGGTGGTGTTTCCATATTCATAAAGGATGCTCACACCTCCAGACTGGTAGCCCAACATAACGCATCTGAGATACTTTAGGTGCATCTATCATTGGGTAAGACACTGATTCAGGTTGGAGCCTGTTATAGGTCCCCAACCATGTCCCAAGACGCTCACTCCATGTTTCTAAGCACCTGGAGAATATTAGGGTCCAACCTAACACACTCATAGTGGGCAACTTCAACTTCCCCTCCATTAAATGGGAAAACTACTCATGTACCAATAAACGTACCCAACGTTTCCTGGAATTCATTAATTCCACTGGCCTAGACCAGCTTGTTCTTACCCCCACTAGAGGTAGCAACATCCTTGACCTGGTCATTATTAACATGAGTGACCGTTGCTCTACACCAGTAGTCAACTCCTCCCTGGTTAGATCCAACCACAAACTAATCACCTTGGAAATCTACATTCCTCCCAACCCCCACCCCCACCAAAGGTAACTACCATGAAAAACTTCTCCATCTCCAAGGCTAATTTTGGGCTCCTAAGAACAGAGGTGGCTAACTTCACGGCACCCATGCAAATGGAGAAGAGTTGTATGACCGCTGAATCATACACCAATGCACTGTACGAACACGTACACAAATGCATGGATCTCGCCATACTCAACAGAACCAAGATGCTCTCCTCCAAAAAAAAGGAAGCCAATCTGGTGGTCCCCTGCCATAAACAAACTCTACAACAGAAGGAGGAAACTGATGCGGAATAAGGTAAAGTCCCAAAACTGGAAAAACTCCCTTATCAGCCTCAACAAAAAGTTGAGATCCCTCATCAAATCATCTAAAGCTAGCTATGAAAACAGAATTGTAGCGATAGTAAAGACATACACACGGCCTTCTATAATTATGTAAAGAACCTCCATGGCAATACCGAGATTTGCTCTGAGCTACTGCACAATAGTACCTCCTATACCGAGCCAACAGATATTGCTAATATCCTGGCCAACAGATTCAGTGCCAGCTTTACCCCTCCCCCCAAAGACAATCACAGTACCAGTAGATTGCCAGGCACCCAATATTACTGCTACACAGGTTAAAACAGCACTGTCTAAGGCCAAGAATACAACTTCTATGGGACCTGACAATATCCCTGGCTGTGTTCTACATGAACTACAGAGTAAACTGGCACCTCACCTGTGTGCCCTGTTTAATCACAGCCTCACCTCAGGCTTTGTCCCTACCAAATGGCGCACTGCTATAGTCATCTTTCTCCACAAATGAGGAGTGACTACAGACCCTGGGAACTATCGCCCTATTAGGATGACAAGTCTGATATGCAAAGCTATGGAACGCATCATCATGGGCCTAATAAACAAGGATCCCACACAGTTTGGTTTTGTGAAGGGTAGATCATGCCTGCTCAACTTGGTTGACTTCTTTGAGTGAGTCATCAGAGCTGTGGATGAATGCAAGGTGGTTCATACAGCCTACCTTGATCTGGCCAAGGTCTTTGATACCATTCCCCACTCAGGAATCATAGAAAAACTCACTAAGCTAGGCATCAACCCCTATATCACTAGGAGGGTTGCAAACTGGCTCACAGATAGAGCCCATAGTGTGAAAGTAGCTGACTCCAGGTCAGACTGCCGATCAGTCACGAGTGGTGTCTCACAGGGATCGGTCCTGGGTCCTCTCTTGTTTGGCATCTACTTCTCAGAAGTCCAGTCCAACACGAAAGGACTCTGGCTGACAAAGTTCGCAGACGATTGCAAGTTGGGAGCCATTATTAACTCCCCAAGTGATGTTGGTATCCTGCAGAAAGGCCTCACTGAGACCAACGACTGGTGTCAGAACCATGGCTTTAAGCTCAATGCCAAAAAATGTGTCGTCATCCCATTTGGGAAAAACCCAGTTCCCATGAACACATCGATGGTAGTCCACTGAACACAGAAGGTGTTATAAGAGATCTGGGAAGACAGGTTGACAGCAACCTCTCTTTTGACCACAACACTGCCAGTGTGGTCAGAATGTCCTTCTATGTGGCACATCTCATTACTAAGGGTTTTGCATCCAGGAAGAAAGAGGTCATTATCTCCCTCTTCTGTTCCCTTATTAGGCCAGTCATCGAGTACAATGCTCCATGAACCTATGAATAATAATAATAATAATAATACACATTTTTAACCATGTAGGCCCACTGGACACACTGGACACACAGTCCCATGTTAGCTGTGACTGGGGAGCAAAGTCTGCATAACAATTTGCTTGAGGTCACACATACAGACAGGAAAAAGACAACATAAAATCATTAGAGATTAGATTCTAGTAAATACAATATAATCTAATATTGGATTCAACTAAAATAGTAAACCAAAGTTAAGATAATTAAATGTCAACCCACTTCATCAAAGGCCATTTCTAATAGGTAGGTTATAAGTAAACTGCAGCATCTAGCCAAAGTAGGACACTCCAGAAGAAGCCACTAATGTAGTACATTCCGCAGTGGAGGGGTCTGAAGAGCAAAAGCAAACAACAGATGTTTCTAAGCACACCTGTGAAGTTAGGTATTTTGCAGGAAAAAAATTTGCTGAAAGAGAAACACATAAACCATGTCAAGAGTAAAGCATGAGAAGTATCCTCCCATATGCATACCTTATCTTTTTGCGCCTTTCAGCCTTGGAAACGTGTGTTTGTGTTTTAATCACAAGGTGAAAAAGCTTTGAACTGTATATGAACTAATCTTTTCTTTTTTCTAACTTTTAGATATAAAAGGAGTTGCATCTGAGCATACAGTTGAATTTCTCTGTTTAGATATATTCCAGTATTATAATAACTGATAATAAATAATGCATTTGTATCCAAAATCTCTGATTCTCTGTGTTTGCAGTTGAATAGCTGCATGATATGACCTGCAAATAAGTATTCCTTTTCACATAGTTTTAGAGAACACCACCCTTTCCTATTACACTCGTTTTTCTATCTCTTTCTCATTCTTACACTTATTATGTATTTTATACAGCTTCTCACGTCGGCTTCTCATCTTGGCCCTTTAGTGCTACCAAAACGTCCCCTCTCTCCATCCACCTCTACCTTCCCTTCCATATCTCTGATCCCCTTATCTTTTAGCCATTTCCAAACAACCATTTTAAGTTCTTCAAATTAGAGCCAGCCCCCTTCTGTTAGCTTATATTTATCACAAAAGATTTTTTCCAGTCCATAAGTCTATAATTTGTCCACTGCAGCTTCAGAAGCAGATCTTTAACAAATCTAATCCTCCTACTTCTACATCCCTTCTGATATAGAGATTGACTCTGAATATTAGTCTTTGGGTTGTTTAAAATTCCAGTACGCAACAGCCCTACTAATAATTCTGGGCTTCCATTTAATTCTCAATTGTACTGGTTTAAAACCTCAAATGCTCTACTGTCCAGCCAGCTAGTGTCACTTCCACTTCCTTGGCCATGGGTATTTTGGATCAACACAAATGTAGAGGTAGCCACTACCATGTACAAATAAAAGTCAGGCATTCCCCACACCAACATTTTCATGAAAGTGTCAGCCTACCTTTAAATATTCTGCTGCCCCTCTCCTGCCATATAAATCTCTCTTATTAGGCCTGTATTCAAACTATCCATTTCTTTCCATTTCCCATTAGTGGAATATGGCTGCATACATATAAAACCCAAGGAAGGATAATCACTTGGATCAAATTAATCTTACTTGTCAAATTATAGACCTTAATTTGACTGCAACCCATATAAATATGACATTTGTTTTAGTAGGTCTTCAAAGTTTCCCCAAACGAGTCCTTCTTGTTTGTTTTTCTATTCTTAAACCCAAATAATTGGCAGTAGCTATCAAATATTCTGTAATTATATTCCTTATCTTACCTACTCTTATCTGATTTGTTTTAGTCCAATTATATTATCTAAAAAATAAGTGGCTATGTTCCTGTACTAACCCCTCATGAATGCTCTGATACATCACAGTATACCTTAACCAGATCCACCTTATTCTCCAGTGTTTAATCCTTTATTCCTATCAACCTGTCTTAACCTTATCTTGACATAAGTCATACTTTACAAATATTTATTTATCTATTTATTTATTTATTTATTTACATTTGTTGACCGGGAGTGTCCGACTGGACGTAGGTCCATTTTCAGCGGAGGCCCGGGGAGAAAAGCTCCACAGTTAAAATAAACAGACAGTAGTTACATTGGATTACATAGCGATTAACAATTTAACATAGCAATTACTTACAACATATTTACAGATAAAGAACATAGTACATCAGTAGACAACTAGAATCTTTATCTGTGAAGTAATAACAGACATTAACAAATGTTACAATAAGAAGTTCCTGCTGTATAATAAGTACTAGGCTTATGAGCATCTGAGCTTGCTATAATCAAGGTAGTTAGTGGAGTGGAAAGAAAGGTAGTGGTTGGATGGGGTGGGTGATATTAGAGTGGGAGTTGCAAGGGCATAGCCAGCATGTTTTTAGGTGCGCTTTTAGTAAAGTTTTGAAGTGGGTGCATGATGGTACAGAGGTAATTGTGGGTGGAAGGGAGTTCCATAATTTGGCTATGGTGCAAGAGAATAGTGCTTCACCAGCAGAGTTATTGGCTTTAGTGATCTGCAAGTGATTTTTGTTGCTGGATCTTAGTGGTCTTGTGGTGCAATAGGGTTGCAGTAGATTCTGGAGGGATGGGACATTTAGAGGATGGTTTACTAGTTTGTGGGCGAGTGAGAGTTGATACCACTGAAGGAGGTGAGGGAGTTCAAGCCAGCCCAGTTCAGCAAGTGAGAGACAGCGGTGACTATGGTAGGATGCCCCTGTGGCGAATTTGGCAGTTTTGTTGTAGCAGGTCTCTAGCTTGTTTAGATCACATTGCCTTAGGTTGGTATATATTGGAGAGGCATAAAGTAGGGTGGAGATAAGGTGGGAATTTGCTATTGAAATCTTTGCTGCTTTGGTAAGAAGTTGCTTATTTCTGTATAACGCTCCTAGTTTTTTGTGGATTTTTTTTATGGTCATGGATATGTGAATGTCAAATTTTAGTTTATTGTCTATTTCCACTCCTAGCAATTTGGTGTGTTCAGTTGGGTATATAGTGGTGTTGTCTTTTGCTGTGATGTTAAAGTGAGAGTTGTTTTGAGTATGTTTGGTGGGTTGGAAGATGAGTAGTTTAGTTTTGTTTGGGTTGAGTATTAATTGGGCATCGGATAACGAAGTTTCAACAGAGGAAAAGGCTTCCTGTGTGACTTTTTGCAGTTTGGGTAGGGACTGGGCTGAGCAGATGATAGCTGAGTCATCTGCGTATTGTATGAGTGTGCCATATTTGATGGCAGAGGCTAGATTATTGGTGTAAACAGAGAAGAGTAGGGGTCCAAGGATGGATCCTTGGGGAACCCCTATGGAGACAGGTAGTTGGGGAGATATGTCATTCTGCTATACAACGGATAGTTGGTGGTCAGACAGGTAACTCTGAAACCAGTTGGTGACTGATTGAGTGAAGGATAGATTATTGAGGACAGAGATAAGTTGTTTGTGTGGGACCATGTCAAATGCTTTAGATAGGTCTAGGAAAGTAGTAGAGGAGAGATAGCCATTGTTTTTATGCTGAATGATAGTGTTAGTAAAGGAGAGTAAGGCAGTGGTGGTGCTATGGTTTGGTTGGAAACCATGCTGAGTACTGGAAAGGAGGTTGTTAGCAGGGAGGTAGTCTGAGACCTGAGAGTGTATGCATCTCTCTAGTATTTTGGAGAGTGGAGAGAGAATAGCTATGGGGCGGTAATTGATTAGTTCTGTGGAGGGTCTGTCTTTGTGGAGGGGAATTATATGTGATACTTTCCACTGTGTGGGAGCGCAACTTTCTGACAGAGATTGGTTAATCAAGATGGATACAGGGTAGGCCAGAGCATCAGCTGCGATTTGTAGGTATTCACTTGGGAGGTTGTCTGCTGCTAATTTGCTGGTTTCAAGCTTAGTTAAGAGTTTTTTATGTTGGAGGTAGGTACAGGAGAAAAAGAGAAGGCAGTGGGGAGATTACTAGTTGAAGGTGTGGGTTGGAGGGGAGGGGGCTTGTGTTGTTTAGCTAGTGATAATATGGTTTGGGTGAAGTGTTGAATGAGGTAGCAATATTTTCTGAGGAGTGAGGGATGTTAGGAGGAGGGGTACTGACTTTACCTGGGTGGAGGATGGAGTTTATGGAGAACCAGAATTGATTGGGGCTGTGTTGTGAGGAGTCTAGGGCAGACTGGTAGTATTGGAATTTGTCCTGTTTTATTAGCTTTTTGACTCTATTGCGTAGTTCTAGGAATTTCTGTCTAGTTGAGGGGGTTTTAGTTTTGTGCCAGTGCTCCCAGGCTTTATCCCTGTTTTTCATTTCTGACTTAGTGGTTTTCTGTAGCCATGGGGAGGGTTGTGATTTGGTTCTGGAAAGTCTTATGGGGGCATGGTAATTAAGGATGCCCAGGAAGGTAGTATTAAAAAATTCAACTGCATCATCAAGACTGAGGTACTTTAGAGGATGCCAGTTACATTCTTTGAGGGATGAGATGAATGTGAGTGGGCTAAAGTTTACTTTTTTATGTATTTGATGGTAGATGACAGGTTTAGATTGGTATAGGTATTTTTTGAGTAGGAAAGTTGGGGAGTGATCACTGAGGCTATCTGATAAGCAGCCTGTTATATATGACTGGGGGCTCTTACTGACTAGTATCCAATCCAGGGTAGTGTGCTTGCTGGAGTTTTTATTTATCCTGGTTGGTGACTGGACTAGTTGGGAGAAGCCATGAAGGTTTACATGATGGGTTGAATGGTTGCCAGAACAGGATTGCCAGTCAATATTGAAATCACCTAAAATGATAGTTTCTTGGGGGAGATGGTGGGTAGACCAGCTGAGGAGGTTTGCTAGTGGAGGGATGTTTTGGCCAGGTGAGAAGTAGCATCCAATTATGTTGATGGTTTTGTTTTGGTTTATTTTGAGGTTGGTATATATTATTTCTTCATTGCCTATTTGTGGAGCTGATGATTTTAAGATCTGGATGTTTAGATGCTGTTTAAATATTATAGCTGCACCGCCTCCTTTCTTGTTTAGCTGGTCTACTCTTAGTATGCCGTAACCTGTAGGGAGTATTTGCTCACTGGTAATGTGAGGTTTTAGCAAGGTTTCTCTCAGGATGACTATACCTGGGAAGTACAAGTCTATGGTGGCATGGAGTTCATGGACTTTGTTGGATATACTTCTAATATTTAGGCTTAGTGGAAGGAAGTCACTTGGCTTTCTATTGGCTGTAATATGGAAGAAGTTATGGTTTCTAGTCTGATTATAAGGATTGGGGTTGGAGATGGTAGGGCCAGGGTTGGGGTGGATGTCTCCACTTTGGGCTAGTTTTGATATGCATGAGGTTATTGGTTTTCTCAGTTTTTGACTTTGTTTGTTTATAAGGGCAACTTTATGATTGTGCTCTGTGGGTAATAGGTATGGTGGAAGGGTTACTATGTTAAGTTGTAGGGATGCTTTATGTTTGAGTAATATAGTTGGTAGAATATGTGGGGGTGCATAGGGATGGTTCTTGAGTTGGTGGGAGGGGAGCTGAGTGAGGGTGAGACATGAGTGGTGGTGTGAGTAGTAGTATAGTGGTAAAGGTTGAGTGGGGGAATGATGGAGCTTTGGTAGGATGTAAGATATGCAAGGAGAATGCATGCAGTGAGCATAGGTAAGGTATGCTTGTACACGTTAGTTGAGGAGGTGTGATAGTAGTGGGAATATAGAGGAGGTAGTCTTGGGTTAGCGCTGTGGTTGGCTATTGGATAGATGGGAGGGGTTTGTGAGTGTAAAAAAGGTGGGACCACTGGGGGTGGGAGGGAATAGGGGGCAGGGTGGGGAGCGAAGCGGGTAGAGACCCTGTTAGTTGCTCTTATGAGGGGGCTGGAAACAATCAGTTAACAGAGTTAACTGATAAATGAACATATGATAGTGACAAGGGTGGTTGTAGTTTTAAAAATGGTGCCTGCCACAGGTAATATTTATTAACTTTGGGATTGTCTTAAGTTAATAAACAGGGAAGGGGGAGGGGGGAACAAGGGTGTGAGCAGGCAGTTCTTTGTAAATAGTAAGTAGTACTAGCTATGTTCAAAACCTAGGTTTTGCTGTCAAGATGTAACAAATTTGTATTTTGTTATGTATGCTACATTTTGTTTACTTTATACTATATTGATTATTGTAATGTGTGCATTAAAATTTATTGTTACTCATGGAGCTTTTCTCCCCAGGCCAATGCTGAAAAAGGACCTGTGTCCAGTCAGACTTTCCCGGTAAACAAATGTTAAATAAATAAATACATATCTAAATATTCCAGCTCTGATTCCTTGTTGAAAGCTTCAAAAATATCTCACACTCCATTTAGCACTAAATCCAGGCTATATGTGGATAGCATATTGTTGTCAGAAAACAAATGGAAAATCATCTTACACACACTGAATGCCATCAGAAAGTTTCTAATACATTGCACTAAGACTAACATAGATATGGAGAAAACAGTCAGCCATGCCTATTTACTCTAATAGCTAAAATAGAGTAGGAGAAAACAGGCATCCATGCTTTGTGCCTCTGCTCATGACTAACATCATGAGTTAATTAGGTTGATTATCTGCTAACCACTATATGAGATCTAGGATTATTATACAAAACAAATCTCTAGCCTCAGAACATAAGGCCTGAATCTATCTCCTTCAGTACCTTAAATAAAAAGGGCTATTCAGGAGAATCAATGTCCTTTTTTATATCAAAACAGATAGCTCCATCCCTCTCCCAACTTTCTCTCTCAGCTTCTTTCACAATTTTTTTTCAAAATCCATCAGATTTTTCCTGCTGTACAACCCTTTACAAAATCTCTCTGAACTCTGTCCATGAGGTCTGGTAAATGTTTTTGTAATCTTTTCTCTGAAACATTAACTAATGAAATAGGCCTATAATTCTCAGAAAATCTCCCAGCTTATTTACTTTTCAGAATTAAGACCAACAGGCCACAGAGAAATATTCTGGCAAGAACCCACCCTTCTTCCTGTACTATATGTCATTTCCAGGTGCTGTATTAGTACACCTCCAAACAGTCTATAGAAAGTACAGTTGTATACACTTACCATAAATACAGATGTTCGAGTGTATTCACTGTTGCAGTTATCACATTTGGGTTATCCCTGCCAGGGTAGCCCTCGGCTGGCCCGAATATCAGAGACTTAGTATTTCAGCGTTGGTTGCTGTCGCTTGAGGGCTGATGTCAGGTCATCAGTAGTATAAAGTAAGGCAGCCGACGCCATTACATCAGTTTTTCTTGCCCTAACCTGTCAGGAGCCCCCAAGTAGGAGGCCAGGCTCTGGTGGAAGAACCCCACCAGTGGAAAATAAATACCAATATGTCCCTTGTAAGGAAAGGAGAACAAGGAAGAAAGGTAACAAAAGGAAAAAGAGAAGAAAGGGGTATGGAGGGAGGGAAACCAGGACTGCAACAGTTAATACACTCGAACATCTACATTCATGGTAAGTGTACTATGTTCTTTGTGTTTCACTGTTGCAGTCATCACATTTGGGTTGATTCCCAAAGCTGAAGAAATGGGTGGAGGCAGTCAAGGAAACTAGGGGCTGGCTAAGATGCCCTGCAAGACTGCAGAGGCAAACCCTGCCCTGGATTTGGAGAAGAGAGGCAGGTGGTAACGCTTAGTAAAAGTGTGAATAGGTGTCCAGGTGGCAGCCTCCAGGATGTCCCTGGTAGGACTCCTCTGAGGAAAGCTGCAGAGGTGGAGGCTGCTCTGGTGGAGTGTGTCCTGTCCCCCTTGGGGGGAGGCTTTCCATGCTGTTTGTAGCAGAAATGGATGCAGTGTGCTATCCATTTGGAAATGGTTTGCTTGGAGAATGCTTTGCCTTCTGCCCCTGTAGCAAAGCTAACCAGCAATTAATCAGACTTTCTGAAGGATTTAGTCCTGTCTAGATAGAATCTGAGCTGTCTGTGCACATCTAGAGAGTGAAGAATCCTTTCCCCTTTGTTCTGGGAATTAGGGAAAAGGTGGGAAAATGAATGGATTGGTTGAGAGCTACACTGGAGACCACATTGGGCATGAAGGATGGGTTAGTTCTGAAGGATACCCTGTCTGCATGGAAGATGATGAAGGGTTCCACAGCCATGAGTGCTTGCAGATCAGAGACTCTTCTGGCTGAAGTGATGGCTAGAAGGAATGCTGTCTTCCAAGAGATACATTTTAGCTCTGCAGAGGAAGCTGGTTCGAAAGGGGGCAGGGTGAGCTTTTCCAATACAAAGTTAAGATCCCAAGCTGGTGTTGGTACCCTTCTGGGTGGCCTCAAGTTGCTAGCCCCTTTTAGGAACTATTTGACCAAAGGGTTTGAGAAAAGGGTCTGATCAGTGTGAAAATGAGCAGAAATAGCTCATTAGAGGAGAAAGAGTGGCCACTGTGTAGTAGGTCAGCTAAGTATTCCAGGATGAGAGGGAGGGAAGGCTGTGCCGTATTGGCCCCCTTAGCCTGGATCCAGGTGCAGAACCTTTTCCATTTATCAGCATAAGACTTTCTGGTGCTAGGGCGTCTGGCCTCACGGATAACATCCAGAACCTGTTTACTGAGGTTGGCAGATTGATTCGGGGTTAGAGAATAAGCCATGTTGCCAAACTGAGTGTCTGCAATTGAGGATGCATGAATTCCCCTTTCCTCTGGGTCAGGAGGTTTGGAATGTGAGGAAGATATCATGGAGGCAGCAGGACAGGCTGTGTAGCAAGGGGTACCATTGTTGCCGGGGCCACGCTGGAGCTATAAGAATGGTCCTTGGTTTTTCCTCCCTTATTTTCAGCAGTACCCTGGGGGTGAGAGGTAGGTGAGGAAAGGCATAGACCAATAGATCGACCCAGTGGAAGGACAGGGCATCCACTTTTCAAGCCACTCAGTGATGCTCATTGGTGCAGAATTTGCTGAGCTGATGGTTGGTGTGGGAGGAAAAAAGGGGTCGACCTTCAGGTTTCCCCATTTCTGAGTTATTAGGATGAAGATACTTCTGTTGAATTGCCACTCGTGTGGGTCCAGAAGATTTCTGCTTAATTGGTCTGCCAGAGAGTTGAAAGAACCTGGTACGAATTCTTCTAACAGGTGTAGTTGCATGGCAGAAGCTGTGTGGCAAAGGGTCATGCCCAGCTTGCATAGAGGGTAGGAGTAAGTCCCTCCTGCATGATGATGTACCAGATCACAGTGGTGTTGTCTGTTTTGATCAGGAGAGTCCCTGGAGAGAGAAGGGGATTGAAAGCTATCAAGGCATACTGCACAGCCATCATCTCTTTTTGACTGATGTGCAGTGGGATTTGCTGTGGGCTCCACTGGCCCTGTATGCACCTTCCATCCAGATGTGCACCCCAAGCATAGTCTGATGCTTCTGTGGTGAGGGTCTGAGCAGCGGGGGGTCAGGAGAAAGGCAGACCCTTGTTGAGGAAGCATGCTGTTGCCCACCAAAGAAAATCTTTTCTGAGGCAAGGAACATAGGTAGAAGAGTGTCCAGGCCTTGAGAGTGTTGACACCAAAGGCTCTTTAGGTACTATTAAAGTTTCCTCATACTCAGTCTGGCTTATGGAATGAGTGGAATGCAAGATGCCATGAACCTCACAGCTTGCAGGATCTTCCTTGCAGTTAGCTGGGGCCTGGTGGCTAGTTAAGAGAAGTAAGTTGTCAGGAAAATTTGTTTCTCTGGTGTAAGGTATGTCATCTGGTATGCTGTGTCCAAACTTCCTCCCAGGAAGATTATCCTTTGGGTAGGCACCTGCTTGGATTTCTTTTCATTGATTGTGTACCCTAGAGAAGTTAGGAGGGTCTTTACAAAGGCCAGGTGCTTGAGCAGTTTTTCCTGGCTGTCTGCCTAAATAAGTCAGTCATCTAAGTATGGGTAAATCTGGATATTTCTTTGTCTGCAAAAGGCAATGGCCAGAGCCAGACATTTTGTGAAAACTCTGGGAGCAGTAGATAAACCAAAGGGAAGCGCAAAGAACTGAAAGTGTTGAGATCCTGCCCTGAAGTGGAGCTATTTCCTGCATGATTCTTTGATAGGAATGTGGAGATAGGCCTCTTTTAGATCTAGGGTGGCTATCCAAGTGTCCTTGGAGAGCATGGGTAGCAGCTGCTGGAGGGTAAACATTTTGAATTTTGGGATCACCAGGAAGGAGTTTAGAATGGATAGATCAAGGATGGGGTGCCTGGTGCCCTCTTTTCTGGGTACCATAAATAGTCTGAAGTAGAAACCTTGGCCTATAAGTTCTGCAGGAACGTGCTCTACTGCCCTCATAGAGAGCAGGGAAAGTATTTGCTTTTGAGCCTCTGCTCACTGATTTGGAGGTAGATCTGGGAACCCTTTTTGGGTTGGAAGGGTGTGGAAGGAAAATTTGTATCCCTGAGACACAATGTTCAGAACCTAGTGGTCCTTGGTAATGGTGACCCAGGTGCTTGAGTGAAAGGAGAGTTTTCCTCCTAGGAGTAAGTGGAGGTGGGCAAAGGGAGGGGGTGGAGGAGGTGAGTCATTTTGAGTTCTTACCATAAGGGGGTGGCTTAGAACTTCCTGGTTTTGAAATGGAGGTAGTCCACTGCTTAGATCTCTGCATTCCCTGTGGCTGCTGTTGGAGGGGGGGGGTCTGTTTCCACGGGGCCTAGGCTAGGCCAGTTTACTTGGAGCAGAAAAGGACCAGTGTTTGTAGGGACAATGCCTGCTGAACCTAGGGGGCTGGACCTGCAAGAAATCCTTAATTGTTTGCATAGATTTTGCTTTTTCTTCCATCTTTTTTAAGAACACTTCTGCCTTAGTACCAAATAAATTATCTTTGTGCAAGGGGGCATCTAACAAATTAAATTTGACATGGTCTGGCAGGGGCTGTTCCTTAAGCCATGCATGCCTTCTAATGACAGATCCAGTGACTGCTACCTTGCAAGAAGCTTCTAGGGCATCAAAACCACAAGAATGCATTAACTCTTGTAAATCTTTAGATTCTGCCCAAGCAGGAAAGGAAGACTTTTTTTGTTTAAGGAGTTCCAAGGTATGTTGCTGAAATTTCAGCATAGGGAACTGACAACTTAGTGCCCTGATAGCAAGAGTAGCTGAGGTGTATACTTTTTTACCCCATCTGTCCAATGCTCGGGAATCCCTGTCTGAGAGTGTGGGATTCTTAGCAGAGGTTATGACCTCAGGGTCAGCTGTAGGATTTTTAAAAAGATATTTGTGTGAATCAGGGACTCTGAAGTACCTATCTGGTTTTCTGGGAGCTGGAGGAAGGGCATCAGGAGTCAAGGTGGATTCAAGGAAAACATCCTCCACAACATCCAGGACTGGGGGGATGGCCAAGGGTCTGTGTTGTGGAAGATGTAGGAATTCCCTGAGTTTCTTTTTAGACTGAGGGTAGTCCTGACTCTCCCATTGGAAATGCTCCCTTAGAGTATGCAGGGTTTCCCCAAAGGAAAAATCCTCTAGGGGAGAGGCTGAAGGAATGGAGTCCTCTGCATCAGAATCCTCATAAGTGGAGAGGGGTTGCATGTTTTCATATTCAGATGCATCAGAATAATCTGACTCTTGTTCAGACAAAACTACAGGTGACAGATCTCTTTTCCTTTTGGAGGGGGTAGCTTGGCTTCCCCTGATCAGCATGAGAAGATCTTCTGCCATTTTAAGCATTTGAGACTGAGGCAAGGTAGCAGGTGCCTGAGAGTGGGTTGTCGGTTTCTTGGGTGTGTTTCATACCCTGGGCCTTAGAAACTCAGTCGTTTTTGAAAGAACGGTAGTCGTGAAAGAAGACATCAGTTTGTGTCGAGATTCGGTAGTGCAAAGGACTTCCTTGGAAGCCGGTGCCTGCTCAGCGGCTCTGGACCTATCCAAGGTAGAGACGACCGCAAGATCCTTAGTTGAAGAAGAGTTTTGCGGCATACCTGACTCCAAAAGGGTCTCATTAGCAGCGTGCGAATCAACAGAAGCAGGCATCAGGGTCTCACTGAGTACGGAGAACTGACGACTAGCTTAACAGAAATGTCGTCGGTAGGTTTGGACCTGTGCTGTCTGTCTCTATCTTTATCTTTATGTTTTTTTGGAAGATCTGCTGTCTGATGGCTTACTGAACCCGTATCAGAATTTTAAGACTGTAAGCGAAAATATCTGGCTACAATAAGGGCCCGACGATGGATAGTTTTGGCATTGAAAAAAGCACAGAAGCAACAATGGGGGACGTCATGGTCTGGGCCTAAACAAGTGATGCAGTAAGAGTGGAAGTCTCAGTGTGGTATTTGCTTTCCACAGGCGAGACAGTTATTAACTTTTTCTGACATCAGTTAGTGCAAGAAAAAAGGATCCCCAATGGGGTACTTAGCTTTAGAAGACTTCGACTTCAGTTCGGTAGACGAAACTCAGGTATCAGCCGACCAGCACTCATGCGAACTGCTTCTGCTTCAGGCTCCATGGCAAGAAAGACTGATGCAATGGCATCGGCTGCCTTACTTTATACTATTGATGACCTGACGTCAGTCCTCATGCGACAGCAACTGACGCAGAAATACTAAGTCTCTGGTATTTGGGCTGGCCGGGGGCTACCCTGGCAAGGATAACCCAAATGTGATAACTGCAACAGTGAAACACAAAGATCATCTTAACAATCGATCACTCCCTGGACACTTCTCTAACTTCAGCTTACTTACGGGCTCCAAAATACTAAACCAACTTTGGAGAAATGAATAATCTTGTACAAGTTATGTTTTCAACGAAAATGAACTAGAACAAATATTTGTGTTACCTCTCTTCTGAAGACACTGCGCTATTACCACCATGTATATATTTCCCCCTTGCAATTTAGATTCATATTCAAATAGTAATTGTGTTTACCTCAAAGGCATACCTTGAAGAGATTGTTTACACACAGCTGTAGCTACATATTTCTTAACTTCGAAATGCACACAATGAATTTAAACCCACAAGTTTTAACAATGATCTTACACACCTGTGTAAGTAAATGCTGCATTTCAGGACTATGTGCTCAATGAAAGAGAGAGCTTTAATTAGGCTAGATTATTCAGTGCTGTTGTAATTAAGAGCTTGGGTCTCCAGCGCACAATGGTGTAGTTACAAGAAATGTGCTGTGGCCCACTTATACTCTTAAGCCAAGAGATTTTTTTAACATAAATAAAGGTAACTAACAAAGTATAAATTACTTATAATAGTAAAATTCTGTTTTTATAAAATAAAAATTGCTCCCCAATGTCTTATTGAAGGAATTTTACATTTTCTATAACACACCAAAATTCATTAAGTAGGTCAGGCAAGCTTCTACTTCCCTTTCTGAAAGAATACTACTGAAAAAGACAACTATGCAAGACATGACCCTTTTGCTAAACTTGCCTCACCTGGAGACATTGTAATTGTTGCGAATCTTGATATGGCAAAGGATGTTGGGTAATCTCTGGGGCACCAAAACTCGGATTTGGTCAAAAGAGCTGTACAACTTCAAATAACCAAGATACAGTCCTGGGGAAAGGCTCTGCTTCAGTCTTTTGTGGTACA